>NW_025335268.1:5731126-5820004 GCF_004798865.1 Varanus komodoensis | reverse complement strand
GGGAATTGTAGGCCTTTTTTTTCTCTGTCTAAACTGACATTGGATTGTACCCTAAACAGCTTTCCTATTAGTCTTAGAAAGCAGTTATGCATTTTCATTGTTTGGCTCTCGTTTTGATGATAACATATGTCTTTTTGAGTATGTGTCATGCAGGGTAATAAATCACATTTCCAGAATTTGTTGTCTTTTAGTAAGAATAGGCCATCTGGCTTTTCGAAACCGATTTCTAAAATTAAATCAATTAAATCAATCCAGCTTTAACAAGAAGGGTGCTTGTGAACCAGAGCATTTCTCTCTGCTCTGTAAGCAGAAGCCTTACAGAAGAAGTGTTCAAAGCCTTCTCTTTGCTTTTGAGTTCTTCAACTACTTGAGATGACATTTTGCTGACTATCAAACTAACTTGACTGAAACAAGATACAAAATGATTAAGTATAGTTTGGCAGCATTTTATTTTTCTCTTGTGAGAAAAAAAATTCTATGAAAGCTTGGGATTTAGGCCTTATCATTGATGCAATAGCCAATTGGCTGATTGCCCAGTTATGGATAAGGTTCCTGGTCATTGTTTAAGACTTTTTAGGTTTCTGAGACCCATGTGGATAGGTTGCTGGTCTTCTTTACAGTATTGTAAATATAGTCTATGCATTGCCATTAGATAGTCAGTTTATCATTGTGGCTGCAGTTTGGCCTTTGCAATAGTCATAGTAAGAAATTTATCACTCAAATTTCCATTTGTAAAGAGACGCTGCTGGTTCTGGCTTATCTTCACTTTCTGAAATTGGACAGCTCTGTTAGCAGCTTTTTATGCCAGTGTGTCGTCAGTTGAGAATACATTTTAGTATAGTAGAAATGATGGACTGTGTGCTCAGTACATTCTGGATCAGTTTGTTTTTTGGGCCCTGTCTACACTGGGTGCTAGCATCCCAAGTGATTCAGGAAGAGAAGTGTTGATGGGGAATGATAGGTATTCTCTAACACAAGTGTTAGCAGATGAACTAGTACATTCACGCAGTTCCTATCAAACACTTGCAACAGAAGTGGCGTTAAGGCAGGCCTACTAGGGCTGGAGCCCCAAATTTCTGGGATGCCATCTATCTCACCACCCTGTTGTCAATGAAAATTTGCTGAAATAAAGGACCAGGGACTCTGATGAACTATTTTGCATCTGATCCCCATGAATGAGCTCTCTTTTTGCCCACATGTGTGTCATTTCCTGCAGCTCTAGCCCCCTGGATCTTTCTGCCCGAGGTATTTTTACCCTTCCAGGAAACCAAAATCCTCCTTTTTCATAAATAGGGGTTTCCTTTAAACGCAAACACATGTAGACTTTGGAGCATGTGTAAATTAGCATATGCATATGCATCCTTTTGCATTTTTGCTTGTTCTGTGCATCTCTGCCCCACACTGTTCAGTACCTCACACTGACCCCGGCTTTCAGGAATTGCAGAGATGGAAGGATGTGATCCATGCTATATCCACCAATTCCCCCACCCTCAATGGTTAACTGTTCAGATCCTCAAGGAAAACAGATATTGGCATCCCCTGAAATGAAGCCGTTTGGTTGACTACAAGCCCCTTGTGCCACAAAGACAGCTGGCAGTCCTGAACAGCTGATCTCATGTGTTCACAACAGATTGTGCGTGCATGTTTTCATTTATGTTTTTGCTTGCTGGGCATTTTGTCAGAAAACAGAACCTTAAGAAGTTGAAAAATCTATGAATACATAGATTTGCTTTCCCAGGGCAATGAAAATTATATCATGTAGAATCAGAACCATCTGTAAACATTTGGCCTCCAGTCAGAGTCATCATGTGTGTGGGTACTTAATGTACACAGCTGTTAAAGGCATCAGCTAGAAGCTGAATTGCTGAAGACCATCGTTGTGTTAAGACCGTAATTCAGGAGTGGGAAACTTGTGAGCATCCAGGTTTTCCCTAAGGACTGAAACAGAATCAGGATGGATCCAGCATTTTCAAAAAAAGGTAGAAACCATTGTATGTTTCTTTGTCCCAGCAGTCTAAAATGCACCTGGAAGTCTAGAGAGGGGTGAGCCCGTTGTGGTCACCAGTGGGAGTTTTATTTTCAAGATGTGGCCCTTGCTTCTCCTTACTACTGGATACTCAGTGATTCTCCTGGGAAGCAAAGCCCACACCAACCACTCATTGTGTATCTCAGCTGAATTGCTGGCATCATTCACTTGGGAAATGGGACGCATGTTCCCCTCATGACTTGATTGCCAGAAGAATCACTGTGCAGCCATCTGGGCACTTCTGCTTGTGGAAATGACTGCAGTTCAGCCACAAGAGTCCGCTGAATGATGTCCTCTCACACCTTTTCTTTTTCAGACCTACTGGGCCTTCACAGGGAGCTTCAAGGAGGGGCTACCACCAAGGCCTGAGTGAGGACTTGTGCCCCTAATTACCAATCACTGACCTAGATTACAAAGTGGAGAAATTAAGTCCTTCTACCACTATTTGCAGTAGTCTCAACCAACAATGAGTCTCAATGCAGCAAATCTCCAAAACCCTTGGATATTTATTTTTATTTAAAAATAAAAAAATGAAATTAGAGCCTTCCTCTAAATGCTATTGCATGACTATAACAGACTCAGTATATAAATAAGATGACAGAAACCCAAGGTTTACATTCAACAGTCAAAGAAAGAGTCCTGGGTGGAGAATCACAAGTGTCAGGAAGAATAAATTGGCTGACATTTGACTTTCATTAATAGTGTATGAGACAAGCTTGTATGTATTTCCTAGTAGACCAAGTGGAATATTGATAATGATGCTGTTCGTGGAGAAGTTTTAGCTAAAATTTGATCTTGTAGCTGTACTGACAAAGCCCCTTTGGGTGCATTCATTCTTATGCGTGTTTAGACAGGAAGAATTCTGCCAGCTTCCAGCATTCCCCTCAAGCCAGGCTGGGCATTGTCCTGGGGAACTTTTCCCTGCCTAAACACGCATAGGATTGCCCCTTGCAGTGCATTCTGCACTGAGACTTTTGAAGTATTCCAGTTATTGTTCATTCAAAACCCACTCACTAGTGTGAGAACGTTTGGGCTCCATGAGGAATTGATATTGTTAAAATGATCCAGCATTGCACCATTTCATGATTAGGGATGCTGTAGTTCACTTGCTCAAAGAGGGTTCTTTCAAATACTGGCTGATGCACAGTGGTCTTTTATGTCAGATAAACTGTTCTTTCGGTGTTTGAGGTCTTTAAAGAGCCTTGCATACACTAAATTGGCAGAATGAGATTCACAGTACAATTCTGTCAGCGTTTGCTCAAAAGTGTGATTGAGTTCAGTGGGACTTATTCCCAGGTAAATAAGTCATGGATTGCTTCCTTAACACTATTTAAGGTATAATCCTAAGGAAGTTAAGTTCTAGGCCTTTCTTATGTCTGAAATGCATACGTCCTTGGGCAAATGACCATTGCTTGAATTACAATTCTATCTTTTCAGAAGTGAACACAAAGCGAAAATATTACTTTCCATCTTTGCATGCGATTGCCTTTAGGCAGATTCATTGTTCCAATTTTCTGTCTATAAAATATAGGAACAAATTGCTCTGGTTTCCTAAAAAAAAAGATGGCCTGTGATGCTGCGGTTGCTATGACTCTAGAAGTGTAACAAGGCTCAGCTTAGCAAAAGCCCCACATGTTCTGTCTGTCCCTGGGCTGTACCATTTCAGACTGCTTCCTGAAATAAAATGCTTCTTAGCATGTCTGGAAATAATCTGTCCCAGAATATTCGCCCTGATGTCTGTATATAATTAACATTCATACACACTGCGTTGCCATAGCTTGGTATAAATGCAAATCTGGGTAGCTGCTCTATGTCCTACTTTACAGAGGACAAGCCTTTATTTGGGGGAGTTGGCAGGAGACAGTCCTCTGTTTGAAAGTATCCTCTGTTTGAAGGGCTACCCAATCTGAAAATGGGTCAAAGTCAAAGATCACAAGCCGGAAGAACGCTCCAGGCCTTGGAGTTGCCCACTGAGAGGTAGCACTTGGGCAGCAGGCTGAGAGGACACCCAGGCCAGCTGGTCACTCTCTTCCCACTATGGTAAGGTGTTGTATTTTCATTTAATTTATGGTAATTTCTAAATTTACATTGTGTATGTGTGTGCGTACGCATTCTTTACACATATTTCCTCCAACTATGTATCTATATACAGAAAATAGATAATGGATAGTAACATTATATGCAATGCAATGCAATGCACACACACGCATATATATATCACTCCAGCAATGAAGCTATTGAATATGGAAGGTTATTCACAAGTGCTTTCCTCTGTTCATTTTTAGAAGACCCTCTAGACAAGGTGGTACAATGGATAGTGTCAACCTCAAACTGTCAAGAATGGGTTCAAATGCTCTTGAACTCTTCAGATGGGAAGCTCAAGAGCTGACTGGCCCAAACTCGCCATTTCTCTTCATCCAACCGCACTCACAGGGTGTTTGGCAAAACAATAAAATGATGAGGAGGAGCATTGTATAAAAACACAACAGCAGCAGTTTGTGCTTTGTGCGGGTTCCTTGTAGGGTTCCCCTGGGCTCTACTTTACAGAGAAGAGTCCTCTGTTTGGCAGTTAGCGTGTCCAAGGCCCGTTTAAAGAAAAGGAACCATAAGGAGGAAGTGCAGGGCCCTTAAAGTTGCCCATCCACCATTAGTACTTAGCAAGGGCCGAGTGAGCAAGGTGTGCAGGTCACCTGGTCCTCGGGAAATGGATTATGCACCTGAAGGCAGCAGCTGAGCTCACGGGGCTCATGGGAGGCCACATGGCCCCCCACAGCTCTCTTCTCTGATTCTTTGCTGCCACCTGCCAACATCTGCTGTCTGAGCTGACCTCTTCACGCTTCCTCGTGGTAAGGCCAGCTCTGCCTAGAGGTTATATAGCAGAAAAAGCAGGAAAGGACACACCCTTTGTTTATTGCTTGGATCTCAGTTCTGCAATGAAAAAAAGTGATACAGTGGATTAACTGCCTGCTGTGGGAAAGCCCTGAAAGACCATTTTGAGAATGCTTTAGCCCTCCAAGTCCCCGAGTAGCTCATTCTTCTGCATGTGTTGATCCAACTAAGTCTTCAGTTGTGGAAATTTCCTGCATGATATCAGCCAATATGGCAGTTCCTGACACGACCCAAAAGGGCCCTTTTCAGCATAAGGACTTCCCTTGATATGGAGAGTATTTGGACTGGTCCCTTGTGAATTAACATTTTAATGGGAAATAAAATGATGTGTTGTTATTACTCTTTGTAAGCCTTGCTAAAAATACAGAGACCAGCTGAAGTCTTGTATTATCCAACTGCTTCCTGCAATGCACACTCTTCACACTTGAATAGAAGAGCATCTTAGAGCTATTGAGTGTCTTTCAATCATCTGTGCTCCGGTAATGCAAAATTGTTATTGAAGGAATGATGCTAGGCAAGATTTTTTAAAAATAGTTTTGGACTTAGAAACTTATGCAGAGGGGAATTGCATCATTCTGCTCCTCTCTTGTTGCTTTCCCTCTGGCTGAATGATCCAATAACCCCATTCAGAGCAAGAAGAGTTACTTTAAAAATAAAACGAAGTAGGCTGCTATTTGAAAACAAAGCACAGGATCAAAGAGAAGAGGAATAGAACATCAACTGAAGGAAAAGGGTGAAAGCAAATGCCTATTAAGCAAGGAAACCATTAGTCTCTAGTTCTGCAAAGCCTGGATAACCTCAGTAAACATTTGCACTGGACAAAAGTTTATAGCAGGGCCAGGTAAGCTGGTCCCCTCCAGCTGTTTTGGATTACAGCTCCCATAAATCCCGGCTGCCACAGCCAATAGTCAGAGATTGTAGGAAATGTAGTCCAAAGCTTCTGGTGGGCATCAGATCTTCTGCCCCTGGTTTATATGATGACTGTTGACGTAGTTGGAATTTTTGAACTGCAGGGATGAGGCGACTGCCCCCATTTGCTGTCCCTCGTTGGCTCTGCTACAGCCTGATGGTCTAAGTGGACACAAAGCAAACTTGGCAAGCCTTGTCAAGCTCGATCTCCCAGGCAGAGGCTCTGCTGCCATTAAACAGGGCCATGCCATCAGTTCAGCCGGACAGCAGTTCTCAGCATCTCCTCTCCTTGAGGTTTTCCATGCCAGCTGGTCTTGAGTAAACCAGCAGCTCTGGCTACATGATGCTTAGTCCTGTGAACAGGCGCTCGGGCCTTTTGTTTTCCTCTGCCCGCCTAATCCGTTTTTCCCTGGCAAATCATGTCTTTTAAGATTGTAAGCCTAACAGCAGGGTCTGCCTTGTTTTTGTTGATGATTAAGCCACTCTGACTGTCTTTCTGTCTGAAGAGCAAATAAATGCTATACATAATAAACAGTATTTTTGATAACAATTTGGTAGAGAAGCTGAGCTTTTGCAAAAAGCTCTGCTTTGTTGCAGCCTAATCGTTGCAAAGGCCTAACTGATTAATAAGCAAGGCAATCATTAGCACTTTATAAGGAAAGTTTGTTAAAATTTCAGGCAAAGGATAGAAATGGCTCTGGCATTTACTTTTTCACATGCAATTGTGGCAAGGCTTTGAAAAAAGTATCAGTTTCTGACTTCCAGCTAGAAAGCCTGCCCTTGGTGCCAAGAGGAAATTATTCACCTGGTGAGATGCAGCCCCTCTAACCAAAGGACATCTTTTTTGCTATGAAGAAAACTCTGCAGGTCATTTCGTCTGCTGGCAAAGAACATTCGCTTAGACACAGGAGGGCTGCTGGTTATGCAATCCTCTTACACAGCGCAGCTAGCATTTCGCATCATGCACTCATGTTATGTGGCCTGGAAATAATTCAGTGGAAACAGGCTGGGCTTATTTGTTCTGCAAGCAGACTCTTTCCCCCTTTTTAAAGAATGATCAGACTGAGTTTACTTCTGCCAGAGCTTATGTAGAATTGTTTGCAACCTTGGATGCTTCACGTGGTTTTATTTATTTATATCAGTTAAAGCCTGGTTTCTTTCCTTGTCATCTGAGTCAGGGCACCTCTATCCTTTGAGAGGAAACAAGGGATTACTCAGGGCAAAACTAGGCACGACATTCAGTGCAGCATTAAAAAAAAAAAAAAAATGTTTGTCCAGGCTGATGCCTGTGGATGCCAATATGTCCCTGGACACCTTTGACCTCCAGCAAGGTGCTCTGGTCCTCCTACTTTTTGAACAGATGCATTGCAGCTTTTCTTACAACCTGCTGGAAGTGCTGTGAAAGAGGTTTCTGTTGGTACTAAAAATGGCTTCAAAGGAGCTGTTTAAAGTACTGGGGTTCAGACCCCACCTCTGTTTTGTTCTCAGTCTTAAGGGAAGGTTACTTGCCCCTAACCACACACCATGGCAGCCATTTTGTGGCAGTGCTCAGGACAATTTCTCAACTTACCAAAGGTGCCCACAATGAAATGGAGTTGCCGGTGATGTCCACCAATTTGGATGGCTTTAAAAGTGGACTGGACAAATTCATGCAGGTGACACTTGTAAGAAGGCCTCATATGTTGATCATAGTGCCTGGGTAGATTCAGGTCAGGGAAGGTATTCTGTCCGGTATTGTAGTCCCATGCTGTGTAACACTTTTTAGGTTAAAACCAGCATCCTGAATTAGGCTTGGAAGCATTCAGGAAGTCAGTGAAATGGACCAGAATTGATGATGTATGTATAGAACTTCTTGTTTCACTAACTGGCTACCACATTTGGTACATGCTACAGCCTGTGAACAGTCTTCAGGGGCAGTCCCATGTAGCACACATTGTAGAAATTTAATTTGGAGGTTACCAGTGCATACATTACTGAAACCAGGTTTTCCCTGTCCAGAAAGGGACATAGCTGAGTTACCAGATGAAACTGGTAGAAGACACTCCATGTCCACCTTCTGGACCCAGCCATCCAAGTAGGAATGGAATTACTGCAAGACAGTATTCCCCACTCTTGGCTCAGGCATTGCCCTGGGGGGATCTAATGCTCAATAGTAGGGACGTGTGAGGAATCCCACTGGGTGGGAATCTCTTATATTTCCTCAGCTCTGCTCCCTGGACTCCAGCTCACTTTCTTCCTTCCCTAAGTCCACCTTCTGTAAGTGCCCAGAAGGAAGTTGTTCAACTGGAGTTCTGCTTCCACACACATGACTTATAGGCTTTGTGTACTTTGTTCCTTCTGCATGTTTTAGTCTGGTTTATCCAAAGCAGCCTTTAAAATCATGGCATTGTTTGCCATCTTGGCTGTGGAGGGGAGGAGTAATTTGAAAATAATTCAGCAACCGACTGGCTGAATTTCATGGCTCTGAAGACTCATTGCAAGCATAGAAGAGCTCCACTTTTGGAAATAAATGATAAAAATAAAGCTCAGTAGACTGGGGGAACGTCCAAGGAGAATGAAAGGGTGACGAGGGGCCTCGCTTTAGGGAGGGAGGGAGGGAGGGGCTGTAGTTCTGTGGCAGAGCATCTGCTTTGCCCCAGAGCCTGGTGGCTCCATTGTCTATGGGTGCTTTCTGCACTCTGAGGTTTAGTCTGAACTTTAAAGGAGCTCTCCCCCAAGATATGTTCAGCACCACGGATAGCTCCTCGACGTTCAGACTAGAACCCAGAATGGCGACAATGCCTCCAGCGCCCATTGTTGCTTTGCATACAGAAGAATCCCAGGTTCAGTTCCCAGCACCTCCAGGGAGATCTGGAAAAGAAATCCTGAAAACCTCGAGAGTGGTGTGGTTGCCAGTCAGTGTTTACAATACTGGGCTCATACATGGACCAATGGTGTCACTCAGCATAAAACAGCGTACGGCATCTCCTAGGGGAACCTGCTATATTTGGTGATCTTTGCATGTCTGGAAAAACATGGCTGCCACTTACGGGATGTGCTCATTACCTAAAAGATGTGGAATTCTTATGCATATGCTAACTTACACATATAAATATGTTCATAATTAGAAACAATGATTATAATCCGAAGTTTATATTAAACGTAAACTATTTAACCTCTTGCTTGCTCTTAGGGTAGAACTGTGGAATGTCCCAAATGATATTGCTTAAAATTTGCCCTCCAGGCACCCCACTTTCCTTTGGCCTTTTAGGCCCAAATCCAGACAGAGAAGATGGACTGTTTTGGACCAGTGAAGAGCTGTATGACCCTTTAAACATTTATCAACTTACTGCAAACAGAACATGGCACAATGGCAAGGAAGAGTGAGGAAATGGGTTGTAGACTAGATTAATCCATGCCCTTGGGCTGCAAACGTATTTCTAGAGAATAATGCCCAGTAAACATAGTAGGAGTGGCTTCTGAGGAATCTTCGCTTGCTGTCTCCCCTTCCATTGCTAGCAAACCCAACAGCATTGGACAAAGATCTATGGCCTTTCCTGCTTCTGGTCTCAGAACCAGGTGAGGAGGCACAGAAAGATGCCTTCTAATTTTATTTAAATACTTTATTTTGGTAGTTTCTGGGATTCTAGAGCAGCACTGTTTGAGGTGATTTGTTAAAATTAGCATTATCCCTCCTCAGGCTTCTCTCTAGCTCTAGATAGTGGTACTGTCTTCAGGGTGGATAAGCTTGGTTGTTGCTCTGAGCACATTTTTTAAGGACTAGAACTCCTACATCTACTTGCCTGAGAGTAAATTCCATTGAACTCCATATGGTTTATATTTGAGCAGGTCTGTTTAGGATACCTTGTTAAGTTTGATGTCATCTTGAAGATGATTTCCCATCAACAGATCTCCTCAGGGCCTTCAGTTGTTTCCATTTGTGGTTGATGGAAGCACAAGCGATCCATGCCCTGGAGGCAGTCAACCAGCCCACTCCTGCTAGCTTTCAGCAGTTTATGGGTTAATTAACCTACAGTTACCATCACATGCAACTGACTCATAGTAAAATATTAAAACAAGCTTAAAAGCAATAGCCACTTAAAAAAAAACAAATTAGAAAGGTGTGTTTTGACTCTTCCAGAATGCAGAGAGGGTAGCAGCACAGGAAGAGAAAGCCCTTGCTCATGTGTCTGACAAGTGGGCCTCTGCAAATGAACGTGGCCTCAAAGGGGCCCCTCCTGGTCTTCTTAGTAACCAAGCAGGTGCATGCCGAGAGAGGCAGTTCCTCAGCAGCTGGGCCTTAAGCCATGCTTTAAACATAACACTTACTTCTTGAGTCAAACACAGAAAACAACTGACCACAAGCAGAGGTATTTCAGTGACAGGGAGAGCACAATACCATGCCCCAGCTAGCATCCTAGTTGCCGCATTTTGGGTCAGCTGGAGCTTCTGGACCCTCTTCAAGAGTAGCCCCGTGTTCAGCACCTTGCAGTCTAGCCATGATGTAATCATGGCATTTATAGCTGTTGCCAGACCAGGCCAACTCAGGTACAGCTGCAGCTGGTGAACTAGACATAACTGAGCATGTGTCAGCTGAAGATCAAGGGGCACTATAGAGCCCAGGAGCATTCCCAGGCCTCTGGGCAGAATGTGGTCCCATCCAGAGCAGGTTGCATCCCAGCCACCAGGTAAGCCTTTCTTCTGACCAAAAGTGCACCTGTCCCTTCTGGATTGTTCGCTCTCCTCCAGCCCATTCTCAGACCTAGGCAAGGCTCAAAGGGCTCGACTGTTTCCTGGGAGTTGGTTCACAAAGAGTATGAATAATGAATGCATGTATCCAGCCTTTTTTCTTATAAAGAATTCAAAGTAGCTTACATAATTATTTTCCTCCTGCTCTCAGTGTTATCTCCACAACAACCTGTGAGGGAGGTGAGGCTGGGTGTGTGCGACTGGCCCAAAGTCACCTTGCTGGTTCTATGGCTGAGTGGGGACTAAGAACCCAGATCACCTGAGTCCCAGTTCTGGGCTCTCAGCCACTATACTGCAATGGCCCTCCTGAATAAAGCAGCTTAAGGATGGCTTCTTACTCCAAAGCTGTGGGTGGTCCTTCTCAGTAATTTCATAAAGGATAGGGCCAAACCCTGTGGACAGCAGAGACCAACAACTGGGTTTCTGAAGAGTAGTCCTCTAATGCCATCTTCTGGAGGACACCAAGTTGGGGAAGGCTGGTGTAGAGGACACAGGGGCGAGGGTATTATGGCTGAAGGCAAAGAGGTACCAAATTTTAAAAGTGATGACTCTCATCTTGATGATGGTACAAACATCCTTGAAAGCTTGATTAGATACTTCAGAAAAAGACCAACATGGTCATCTGATGACAGTATCAGTTGACTGGAGAACCTGGTTTTAACAATTCATAATACAGGCTGCATTGTCACAGCCTATGGCTATGAGAGACAAAATGTATTCTATCATAACTCAAGCTGTTTCCAGTTCTAGACAAGATAAAAATCTGGTTTCTGATTACTGGATGTTAATATGGCACAGGGACTGCAGAGGCCCGTGATAAATATTTGAGATTGCGCGCATGTGTGGATATCATTTATTTTGGCATCATCTTTAGTTATCACTTGCTCAGCTTTTTGTCTGTCATCTATGCCCTTGGAAGCATGCGCTGCTGGATGAAAACAACTTATGTCTCAGCATGCCTTTCTTTTTCAAATTTCAGTGTGGAAAAGTAGATAAATAGCTGCATGGCTGAAGGTTTCTGAATCCAGAGGAAGCAAATTCTGCATTTTATTAAAATGTAGCCCCTGGTTCAGCTCTCCACTTGGTCTTGAAGCTCACGCAGTGACTTGGCCCAGTTGTGATGGGCTCTCTTGCCCACCATGGCTTAGGGCTTCTCTACAAAAGGCACTTCTTGTTTGCTCATGATTCCTCACTCATGGTAGCTTGCAGGTGCTTTCTGCAATGTTGTGACCCTCCAGGGTATCTCCTGTGGTTTGCAACACTTTCTACAGCTGTCTTTTTGGAAAGCCTGGAATTATTTGGAAATCGTGGCATGAGAAGTTTGTGCATTTCTGCAATTCCATTTTCCTTACCTCTGTCTTGGTTTTGTGCAATGCAACATACAAATGGCAGGGGAAAAAAATCTAGGGAAAACATGTTTAAAAGAGCCATTCTTATTTATGCCTGCACAGAATCTGGAAGCAGAAGCCTTGGTAAAGCGGCAGGTTAAATCATGCCTCATCAGAGAAGCACTTAATTTAACCGCGGGAGCTGTGAAATTATGCCACTTGTGGCTGTCATTTTTTTGTAGTGCTGCCTGGCGCCTGTAGCTTGGGACATCATGCAAACCCAGCTGGCGTGGTTTGCTGGGAATGGACAGCAGCTCAGCAACAGTCCCTGGGATATTGAGGGTTGCTGCCCACTCTCACAAGCCATGGCAATCAGGTTTGCATTATCTGACAAGCCACGGTAGGACAAGCAATTAAACAAACCATGCCAGCATGCAAGTGACATGGAAAATAGTCCATCGCTCAACACACCACAGGGTGTTGCAAAGATAAAAAGGCTGTGAGATACACACATACTGTCTTGAGTTTTTTGCAGGAGAGAAAGACTATGTAGGGAATAACAAATTTTGCAATATCATAACATGCTGTACTGGCCTGGTGCTTCTGCCTGACTTTAAAAACATTCTGTACCACTGGATTTCGCATGCAATTTATGGCATTCTAAAAATCCAAGCATGTCTCTTTAGCCATTTTCTGGTTGTGCAGTTATGGTTATTGTGAAGAAGGATGCAACCCTATGGCCACTAGACACTGCCTGGTCAGCTTTAGGGAATGTTGGTATCTCTGCTGTGACCTCAGCAAAGTCCTGGGAAGTCACAGTGGACACACTGCCTTCAGAGGCTGTGGATTAGAAGATGGAAGGCTGTCTTTTGAGCAGAATCCAGGTGGTGCCTCAGCACTTCCTCCTTGCAAGACGGGAGAAATCATTCAGACAACCAAAATCAGCCATGTGAATGTTTTGGAAGGCAAGGGGAGTATAGAGTCTATCCATGCCTCCAAGCCCTTTCAATCCTTGATTGGATGCTCATCACCTTCTGAGTTTGGGTAGCACCTTATATGCAACTAAGGAGTACACTGGTATTTTCAAAACGAAGGAAAAGAAGTCTTGGTGTTAGCACAGGAATTTCAAATCAGATCAGAAATGTATTTCCTTCTATCTCAGTTTTCAGCACCTATTTCTGATCTGGTTTCTTGACTCTGATTCCACTTCTAAGTAAGCTCATATTGTTTAAATTAGTTTCTTTTTCACCAGTTAACTTATACTGTTAAGACTCAGTTTACTTTCTTAAATTAACTTATGCATTGGTAGGCTCCAGCCTCTTTCCTGTTGTTATTCTCCTCATTCTTTACATTCATCTGGCCCTTTCCTTGCTATTATTATTAGTATTATTATAACCGGAATTTGGTACTTCCTTAACACTAAGAAAGTGTTATCATTGTTTTGATATCATTTATCATTATTCATTGATAGCTAAATAGTTGTTTGTTCTGGTTAGTCTGTTCCTAACTATCTCACTCATCTTGTCTTCCATTTTTCCTCTTTTCCCCTCCAGTTTTCAGTTTTGCTTCCCTCCCTCCCTCCCATCTTGCCTGTTCTACTTTTAATTTAAGCGGTATGTAAAATTTAGTTTTCACTGGACAGAGTTGTGTGCTGTGTGCATGCTTGCTTCTTTTGTAGAACATTTGGATACTGCAGATGCTGCTGACTTTGGTTTTTTAAGGACTTGAGCATGACATCCGGAATGGGCTTTCTTTATGACTCAGAAAGTTGGCCAAGCCCTTCACTTTCTTAATTAATTCTGCTTGATTTAGGCATGCCTGCTAACACTGGGATGAGAAAGAATGGAGCCAAAAAAGCAATGCGCTGGACCACCCCTCTGCACAATGAATGAAGATGTGGAAACAGACCCATGTGGGCAAGCCTAGACCTGCTTCTGACAAAGATGGTGTGGGCCTACCCCACAACCCTCCTCCAGGTGCTTATTTGGGGCCCAGGGGCTGGGCAAAACTCTCAGGGGTTGCATCCCAGTGGTGGTCAGGTCCACGGGAAAGCAGGGTAAGACCATGGTACCAGCACAGGAGCCTGCGCAAAATCTGGAAAAACCTGAATGGTTGGTGGTTGGAGAGAATGGGGTGGGTCTGGGGGAAATGAGCCTGGCCTTCTGGGGAAAGCTGGTGGGTTGGATTTGGCCCTGCAGAGGTCTGGGTTTGGTCCATGGGCCTGAGGTTCTTGCTCCGAAAAGGCCCTGATCTCAGAACTCAGCATATATCTAGGAAGACCTTTTGCTGAAAGGTGACCTCCCTGCACTGCCACTTGTAGCCTAGGGAGGACCAAAGGAGCCAGACAGTCGAACAGGAAAGCAGTACTGTTGGTCTAACAGTGCTTGTTCCTCCGTATTTCCCTATCAAAATATAATGCAGGAAATGGGATGTAGAATATAGATATACCATGTACTTCACCAAATAAAATTCAAAAAGAAACCCAGAAATTGGGGAGGAAGTGGGGACAGATCAAGAATGCACTGGAACAGGAGGGCGTGGGTGCGCGAACATTTAGCTGTCCATGCCTTTCCCTTCCATTTCTTAAATTCTATGACTTCATGAATTCTCACAGGGTCTTGTTAAGATGAAACAATTCTTTGTGGCTGCTTTGTAATGAGAGAAGAGCACAATTTGTCTTGAAATATGGTAATCAAAATCTGTGTGACAAACTGGCCCCGAGGCAATAGAGAGTTTTAAAAACATATCTTTCAGTATCTGCTGCGTGATGTGCCCACTTTGAAGGCAGATAAATGTGTAGCTGCCATGTAATTCTCCTCCTCCTCCTCCTTTTTTTCATGGTATAGAAAGTGCCATGGTGTGGAATCAAGGGTAGGAATTCTTGAGGACAAAACTGATTCCTTGGGCATGTTTCCACTGCTGCTTATATAACTGAACTCTTCTTCCTTTTCCCAGCTTTGTTGGGATGGAGTGCTTGATATGTCTCAGAGTTCAGATTATTTGCGAGCAAGCGACAGGAAGATGACACAAAAATTTTCAGAACAAATCAAGTCATTTCTGTGTGTGACCTTTGGATTGTGTCATTGTTGTCATGCTCTTATTAAAAAGCGCAGAGAAACCTTCACGATTACAGTTTCCCCGCCTCTGATAAGACTGAGTGAAACAGTGTCTGGGATGGCAGGGTGGAGTTTTTCCCCTCTGATTACTTGTCATAGAAAACATGGAACTCCAGAGCCTACAGATGACCACATAAAAATGGATAGAGTATCAAAATGAGAACTTCCAACAGACATTATTTTAGGCCCAGTTCCAGGGTATTTTATGTGATCGTTCTACAGACACTTGCCGACCAACAAAAACGATGAGCCATTTCCTAATTTCCAAACAATGTCTGAAATCATACACTGGAAAGTTGTGATCACTTCTTGCCCAATAATCCTGGTGAGATTCCATGTTTTGCTCCCACCTTTCTTCCTTTTGAGGCCTCTTAGCAACTGGAATACATCATACCTACAGTAACCATGAGAAGTCACCCAAAATGGGGTCCCTTTTCTGACCATTAGCTGCTGTGTGGTGCGTTGCCATCACATCATGAGTCTCCATGTTCCTACTCCATGTTCTTAGTAGCTTCAGAGAAACATAGAAAGTTGCCATGTAGCAGGTTAGGCTATCTATCCACCTAGTTCAAATTTTCAGGCTTCACAGATCACGTGCTACCTGCTTTTTTGAAATAGAGAACCTGAGGCCTTCTGGGTGCCAAACACATATGCTCAGTCATTGAGCTATGGATCAAGACCATAGATGGGCCACGGAAATCCTTAATGCAATGCATGATGATCAACATAACACATAGGCAAAGGGAAGACAAGGTCATCTGTTGTGGGAAAGCCAATTTTGGCAGCAGTCCTGAGGAAAGAAATTAGCTTGAACTTAGGGTGATTACTTATGATCACCAAGAAGGAGGACATGGAATGAGAACTCAGATTTTCTCATTTATTTGCATAGATGCAAACTAAGAAATAACTATTATAAGTGAAAGAGAAGCATGGTGCATTTGCCAGAGTGCAGAAGACTGTGACAAGGCAGCCTTTGTGCTTCCTGTGCAGGAAGCTGTTTGGGTGCTAACTGGTGACGGGTACCTTCAAGGCTCTGGCCACCCTTGCTCCTTCGCCTTGAATGCAGACTGGGCAAGACAATCCTTCAGACAGAGGATCCACTGGAACAGAGGACTGTTCTCCACCAGTCCTTAAAAAAGAGGACTGTTTTCTGTAAAAGAGGACACGTAGTGCATTCTTCAGGTTCTACTAGTAGATTGGCAAGGAGTTGATTGAGGTTCAACAGGCAGTGTAGTGAACTTTCTCTGTGCTCAAAAGCTTGCCAAACTCTCAAGGCTTTCGGTTTGTTAAGAAGAGCACCAGGGATTGGGAAAGGCCTTGAATTTGTCTTCCCTAATAATTCTGCAGGTAAGTTTCATTCCCGGAAAGGAGGAGTGAGGCTGGGCACGTGCCCGCAAGCTCTACCATCATCAGAGGGAAGAACCATCTCAAATATATGGCAAGAGGTATTGTCTTTCACGTTCAGCCTGGGGAAAGGAATTGATGCATCACTCAGCAGCACGCTTGGAAGCTCACGGAACACCCCCGGCTTATTCAGAGCAGTGGGAATGCAAACTTCCGTTTACTTGTGTGTGCATCATCTGCAGCCATATTTCACCACTGCACTCAATAAACTGTATGCTCTCCTTGACACAGATGGTTTTGTGTCCTCTTCATTATCCTCAGACATAAAGCATGCTGCCTCAGCTGGATCAGGCCCTCAGGGCCAGAATACCTGACCACACTTGTTTCATTTCTTCTTGGGATATTGTTCTTCAGGATGAATTTAAGCCTAAATACCCAGATATCAATGGTCAGCATCACTCTGTGTTCCTCAGTGACCAGGACAGACTGCGCTCTCCAGGTGACCGTTTGAATTTGTGACATTCCTCTTGCTGAGCTAGGATTATGCCAGCTGCACAGATTCGCTCTACCTTGAAGCAAGAGTGAGTTCGTTGCCTAGCCTCAGCTGCCCTCCAATCTCTAGCAGAAAAAAAACGGTTTCCCTGCAGGTGCACAACAGACAATTGCTATTCAGCAAGGGAAGGCCAGTGTGTCCTTTTACATCCGTCAGATGAATGCAACCATTCGTTCACCTGCCTCTTGGCTGGAAGCAAAATAGAAGTCTCTGGACAACACAGAAGTGAGAGTGGGCAGGGGAAAAGAGGAGTGCAGATGACATATAAGCGTGGAATGAGTGTCAGATGAGAAGGAAAGGGGGTACTTGCACTTCACCAATCATGAACCAGGCTTTTGGGTGTAGGATTTATGGGAGGTGACATTCAAAAGTGGAAATAAACCGAGTAGACAATATGGTGTTGATTTACACAGGGCTTGCTTGGAACATGCATATATTTGCAGTATGTCCCAGAAGTCTCTGGGATTACAGGGGAGTGATGCTGGTGGTGGAAATGGCTGCCTCTATCTTTGCCTGCGCTTGGAGGCCTCCAAACCTAGTTTTTATTTACATGTATTTATAGGCCGCCCATAATTGCCGAGGCCTTCCTAGGCAGCTTACAATGCATAAAACATATTAACAGAGTAAAACACATTAAAACCAATTAAAACATAATGAATTAAACATCTACAAAAGCTCTTAAAAAGGGCCACAGCATGCAGGCTAAATGCTAAAAAAATCCTAAAAAGATATGTCTTTGCCTGGCACAAAAAGGAAAATAAAGATGGCATCAGGGGAATCTCCCTAGAGAGGGAGTTCCAAAGATGGGGAGCAGCAGCGGAAAAGGCTTTGTGCAAGGAATAGCTTGGAGTGTAGCCACTTAGGCATATGCAGAAAATGGAAGAAAAGAATATGCCAATTTGCATAAGATCTGCATATACAATGTATATACATGGGGCAAATTGAGAATTATTTATTTATTCATTTCTTGATATGCTGCCCCTCTAGGTAGCATACATCATGAAAATATCTGTATAGGCAATATAAATAAACAATACAATATACAGCACAATAAACTCCACAACTACAATGAGGCCAATAACAATAAAAATCATAGATAAACTACCAGAATTAAAATATGTATCGTTTGTATGGAAATGCAGTATATCTCACTGCAGTGGGGAAGAGGGGAACCAGGGGACAGCCATGTTTGCTCAGCCTGCTGTCCAGGGGCTCCCTCTGGATGGCCCCTGTGAGGCTTGTGCTGCCGTTCCTCCTTGTGGCTCTTGGCTTTAAACCAGGCATGGACTGGACAGCAATTCGTACTGATGACACCTTCAAATAGAACCTGCCCTCTGTAAAGCAGATCATACGGCAACTGGATTTGTATTTCTATCCACTTATGACAGCATAGCATGGATGTATCTTGCCCATATGCGCATGTCAGGATAAATCTTGTCACATTCCTAGACATGCAAAGAAGTTTATCAAATAGAGGTTTCCTCTCAGTAGAGGACACTTCTCCAAAATAGAAGGTCGTCCTCTGTCAAGTAGGTCACAAGCCATGACTGGTGGCTGTTGCAGCTCGCACTAGCTCAATTCTTGTGAAGGCCTTAATTTTTCAACGTCCACTGCTTGTGTGTTGGTGTGCGCTGGAGGATTGATTGCATTAAACTTACCTTGCCTCTCCTAGAAATCCATCCTTGTGCATGTCCCCTCCAGCCCTCTCTCCACAAGGCAGGCTTGTCAGAGACAATTACCTCCCTTCTATGAGTTTTAAAAACCAGACTCTTGAAAGAAAAGACATAATAACTGTGACGTAAAGATGGCATAATTAAAGGCAGCACATTATTAGCTAATATATCTACTCAGATGTAGAGATACCTACTGAATTTAGTGGGCTTACTCCCAGATGAGTGTACAGAAGATTGCAGCCCAAGTTTTAAATAATTCCAGAAATATCTGGATTTCTCTCCTAGAGAAATGGGCAAGTACAGGAGAGCAACAAGGTCTCTTTCCCCCTTCTGTCGATCATTGTTGGATATTGCCTTGAAATGTAAAGGGATAATTCTGTGCATGCTTACTTGGGAGTCTAAGAGGACTTGGTTTGTATTACTTCTGAGTAAATAGACACCATGGTAAGCTGCAAGCCTCCCGGGAATTCAAGCGGGATCCTCTCCGTGCGGAATTCAAAGGCCAGTGGAGTATTCTGAAGAGGACGTTAGATCAAGGGAAGGCAGCCTCTACCTCTGGTCAGCGAGGATGCTGCATCCAGCCCAAGGAGGGCTGGGCACTCTGTGGGCCCCGTCTGCTCCATCCCCCGGCCTGGGGAGAGGAGCCCCGTGTGATGTCAGGTCTCTGAGATGCTCCTGAACTTGAGCCACTGCACCCACATGCGTTCTTTAAGTGTTGCAGTCTAAAACACCCACACAACACACACCACTGCAGCCACCACAGGCCAAAGTACATTGGAGAAGTCCTTACCTGCCATGGTGGCTGTGGCCATGCACAGGGCGGCCAGGTGGAAAGGGAGTCACCCACCCACCCAAAAAGCACGCTGCTGCTTCACAAGGTCTCTTGGATATAGAGCAAGTGCAGTCAGCCTTCTGTTCTGGGGCTCTTCGGAGTGGCTGGAGTGGAATGCCAGTCTCTCGACTTTGAAGGGAAGCCAGTGCTCGGGCAAACGCTTCGCTGAAAGCATCAGCCAGATAAAAGGCTCTTGGGACTCTTTCTGGAGGAGAGTCTCCCCGTGGAGGACATTGATCACAATACAAGACGCTTTGTGTAGAGGCAGCACACGGGATAGGTGGCCATGTGTCCTAGAGGACAATCTTCTGTTTGAAAGATTGTCAGGGGATACGAGTCTGTCTTCTGTGTAAAAGATTCATGTACCAAGTCTGCTTTCAAGATAAAAACCAAACCAAATTGGAGGGAGGGTAGGAAGTGCCCATCCATATCAGAACAGGACGCAGCCTTCCAGTCTCTGGTGAGATGTATACATTGTATTGAAATTGTAGCAACTATGCATTGTATAATTGTATGCAATCACACCATTGTATACAAGTTATACATGACCAAACAATTAATTTTAAGAGATTACAGTATTTATTGTATTTTAGTGCTACAGTGCCTTTGCCTTTTGTTTAAATGAATCGAGGCGACTGCATGGTTGTGGGTGTTTTCCTGAATATTTTCTGTGCTTTTATTGCTGTAATATATAGGCCCAATTTGATATCGTTGTTTTTATTGTGCGAGTTGTTATTGTATTTTGTAACCTGCCCAAAGAGTCATCTTGGCTAATGGGCAGGATAGAAATACATAAATAAATAAATAATACCATGCCTAAATTTGCATCCACACACACATATTTACATACAAGTTAACATGGGCAATACTGTGCCAATCTGCTGATCTGTATCCACGGGCATCCTGTCAGGGTGGCTCAGGATCTCATGGCTTTCTTGGGGAGCCCCTCGGGCATCAGCCGGTCAAGTGGAGGCGTACAAGAGGTGTGCTGCTAGCAGCTGTGGGAGGCCTGGTACCTGGTGAGCCCCCTGGGGATGCTGGCTCTGTTTGCCAGCAGCTTGGACTCTGAGCCCCTTCAATGCACACTGGAATCCAGGGAAAGGGGCCCATGGATTCCCATGTCTGGACAAATGGCACACACACCCTAGTCAATCTTTCTGGTCTGATAGTTTTGCTAATTCCAGCATGCACAGTCCTGACCCACAGTTCCCAGACTGATCTGGACTGAAACATAGTTACCTACCAGCTCAAATGTTAAGACATAATTCCTGGTCTAAAAATATATCAACATATATTGAAGATGTGTATTTTGAAAGAAAATGTGCGCATGTGCATTTAAATGCTATTATTTATGTGGATTAGAAAACTGCATAATGGATTAGTGTGTAAACAGGACAGAACGAAATTATGTGTGACCACACAAGGAAGTGACAGGGGCTGGAATTAGTTCATTTCTCTCAATGGCAATAGTAATCTCTTAAAATACCCCTGAATGCCATTTCTAAAATTGTTGCTTTGTAAATTTGGCATGCAGTAGCAAAAAGTGAGTATCCAGAATAAGCATTTCAGACTTGAAACGAATTTTGGGGTGGAATGGAGACCCATTTCCATAAATCAATACTTCTCAGTGAGTTCCATGGATGATTTTAATATTATTTTCAAGAAGCAGTTTCTGCATCAAGGGCATGACAACTAATCTGCATTTCCTATGAATAAGAAAAGAAACTGTATAAATATCATTAAAAAACAGAATGTAGGAGTGATACAGGATTTAAATGATTAGGATATCTAAAGTTGCCTTTCACATAACAATGGAATGATAGTATATGTATTTTCCTTCTGTCAATAACAAGGATAAGAAATAGAAGCAGATTAACTGAAAAAAACCAGGTGGCCACAATCTAGTAAGGAAACCTTCAAGGCAAGGCTGATTCCAATGAATGGCATCTCAGTAACTCATGAGTTTCTGTTACAGTAATGTTCTATATCAGGGTTAACTTGCCCTTATTAATGCCACCATTGTTTTATTGTGAGGAACTATGCTGTGAGGTCAAATAGGCTTAACCAGTGTCTCATGTGATCTGAGAATACACCCCAAAATATGTCCCAGGAACCTCTAAGTGGGGATCCTGGAGAAATCTGCAGTGGATTCAAATGAGATTAGATTTCTGTGAATCTCACCTGCAAATTCTGTATTGGATCTGCTTTTTCATGTAGATTCCATGGATTGTATACTGCTTTTTTTAATTTTGGGGGATGATTTACACAAATTTGCACTTGCACAAGTATGTATTTGCACCTTGTCACTATACACATTAGCGCAACTACATATTTGTGAATGTACAACTTTTGACATTCTTGTGCAAAAGATAAATAAAATCAAACAGCGTCCCCATGAATGAAAGACATCTTGCAAATAATGAATGGCGTCTCTGAGTCCAATCTATTATATTTTCCCTAATAGATACATGTGGATTTTGTCAAACCTGTTCCACCTGCGCTCCACAAATTGTGAGACACTTTTCAATTTGTAGTTCTCTCAAGGATGGAATCAGATTTTCTGTTCTAGTTATGCAGATCTGCATTAAATAATTTGCAAATGTATAGGTGCACATAACTGTAAATCTGTCCAATTCATTTGACAACATTGCAGCTTTCTCTGAGATGTACAAATACTCCCCCCAAATAATTTGCATCAGTTATGAAGTATTTATAATGAATAGTCATAGCCAGTTTGTTTGGATAGCATATCATTCAACATAAATTATGCTGAAAATGGCACAGAAAACAAATATATACAATAACAACTGTTAACACAGTGCCTTATGTAGTTCTAGTATTATTATACTTATCATTAATATATATCCTGCTTTTTTTCTTCTTGTGAGTAACCCAGAGCTGTTTCCATAGCCCCATTTTATCCTCACAACAGCAACTCTGTGAGGTAGGTTGGGCTGAGAGTCTGCAACTGACCCAAAGTCACCCAGTGAGCTTCATGGCCAGGTGAGGACTGAGAAGAACCTGGATCTTTTGTGTCCTCAGTCCAATCTTCTCTCCACCACACCACATACATATTAACATAAGCACAATGCATAAGAATGGGTATAAGAGCAAACAATGAGTTGGAATTTAACTCAGTAGAGTTTTGCTTTCCAATCCAAATGCTAGCTTCAAAGAAAAGATTTTTTCAGGCCTGTAGAAGGAATAGAAATGGTTGAATTCCCTTTCCAGAGCTGTTCTGTTACCTTAATTATCACCCTCCCCAACTCACCAGTTGATGCAATTTGCATGTTAAAAAATTGACATATCAAAAGAGAAGACTTGTTTAACATGATCCCCAGCCTTATTGCATTGGTGTTGGTCTTTATTTTTTAAATACTGGTCAAGGGCCACCCTTAAGCCACAAGAAGTGTTCTGTGTTGCATGATGGAAACCAAAGTCCTTGCAAAAGAATTGAAATATTGGGTGTCATTTTGAAGAAGCTGGTTCTTATTCAGAAGCATTCCTAAAAATGGGAATTGCTGGATAAAAATGCAATTGTGATGATAAATAGCTTACTTCAAACACACATGCTACCAACTAGCAAGAGGGACAGAAACCTGGCAGAAATATAAGGATGTTTCTGAAAATATGGTAGAAATGCAATGCAGACATGACATTGATGGACTCCAAGGCTGTAAAGCAATTTGATTGCTGAAGCCATCTTTTAGCTTGGGTCTCTGTCCACAGTTGTAAACCTGGGAAAGTATAGGAGGTGCTGTGACAAAAGGGCTGCCATGAGCAGGCATGGCCATTCAAATAATTTGCTATTGCAGCAAAACGTATTTTATGGAAGGCAACCTGGTGAGGCTCAGAGGGAAATAACTCACTCAGCTTGCATACAGGCAGAGGTGGGGTCTGAGCACAAAAACACAGAGCCTTTTCTGTTAAGGCACAGTTTCCCCCTCCAACAGGGAGCCCGCATTCACACAGTGCATGGCCCAGCTGTGGTGTTTGCTGCTGCCCGCTGGCCATCAACATAGGCGGCTTTAAAAGGAGACAGACAGTTTCATGGAGGAAAGGGCGATCAATGACGCCGGGCCAGGGGAGCTCCCTATTACCTCTGGGACTGGAGGCAGTGTGCTTCTGGAAACCTGTTCCTGAGGCACATGAGGAGAAGGATGTACTTTGCGTCCTGCTTGCGGATCACTGAGGCAACAGGAAGTCGGGTCTTTAGTCTGATGCAGCATCACGTTTGCTCTAACAAAGCGCCCATTTTGCAGAAATGCATTGATTGATTTCTCCCTCCCCTTCCCCTTGCCTAATCCTACCAAGAACTGTTCAGTCCCAATCTTGGGTCCATCCACTGCTCTCCTTCAAGCGCCCTTCTTGCCAGGCAACAGGGTCCTCCTGTTTGTGCCTTTAAAGTTATCACTATCCCAGCCATTCAGACACCCTGCAAAGCACCAGAATCCAGCCAGTCACACGGGGCCCAGGCATTTCGCGGAAATCAAGGTCAACCCTTCTCCTTGCACTTGGCCTCCCAGTTTTCACTTAAAAAATCAGAGGGAGTGGGGAGGTGCTTAGAGGTGTTAAGAGGGATGTTTGCAGATACTGCATTTAGGGTGGCAGCTCTGAAGAGGAAAGGATATCCAGAAATCTATATAAACATCTCTCAGGGGTGCATGATGCTCCCTCTGGCAGCTGGGTTCTTCTGGCAATCCACATGTCCCCCACATACTTAAGGGGTCCTCGTCTAGCCCAGGCATTTGTGTGTGTGTGTGTGTGTTACTGGAAATTAGAGACATCTTAGTATGCTCACACAATTAGAACATTCAGAATTCCCATAATTCTTAATGGAAGCCATGACAGTTAAATTAGTATAATACTGAAACAGAACTGTTGTGTAGTTACAGCAGAAAAGGATGAGGTAGAACTGTCCGTTTTTAAACATTTGTGGTAGGGAGTCCTCACTAGCCACAGACGTATGTCCGTTGCTTGTTTGAGGGACACACAAATCTCCTTTACATATTCATTCCATTTCACATCAATGGAACCACCGTTGGACTTGGCTGCTGTATAAAGCAGACCCAAAAGTTCCCCCTCTTGGATATTTGAGCCAATATGTTCATGGCAAATCCCTGATTAATTCTCCCAAGAAAATCTTTATGTCTTGATGGAATGAGGGTAATTATCTCAGGGATTTGTATCGTGTGTGTGTGTGTGTGTGATTATTATTTTTAGGAAACAGGAACTGTAGGAAAAAGCGACACAAAATTAGCCCAAGGCTTCAGTCAGAATGTTAGAACTGGCAAGAGAATTTGAGGAGCTTCTGGCTCAGCTACTTGGGCACAGACCATGCCTAATTAAAGGGGGTTGTGCATTTATCAGCAAAGTTCAGTCCAGAGAGAAAAAGAAACATAGGATAAGAAAGGAATTTAATGTAGCACTTCGGTTGGCACAGAAAGACATCCTAAAAGAGGGACTAATTTGTGGACACACAGGCGTGTGTGTGTTGTGAGTAGCTCTAATACCACACATCTGCAACATGCCCAGAGATGTTTGTGGCCACTTACGGTGTCTTAAAAGTGACTCTGCTTGTAGCTAGTTTCTGGGGTACCTTTTTGGCCAGGGCTTGCGCCAGGTTTGGGGGCCCCTGGCCAAAGTGGCTTTAGTGGCAGCAGCAGTGGACTGCCCATTCTTCACCCCTAGGGCTGGTTTTACCAGGGTGGAAGCAGCAGAAAAGCCTGGCAATGACAGGTGAAACCCAGTACTGGGAAGAGCACCTGGCCTGCAAGGATTGGTTTTGCTGCAGTACAGTGGATGGCAGCTGATGCTTGTAAAAATGCAGCTCCCTTACTGTGTGGATGAGCATCGGGTAAACGGAGATAGACTCAAGCCCTTTTCATTAGGCACAGAATCCCACCGGAGACGGGGGAACACAGGCCCTGCTTGCCCAGCCAGTGCAAGCTTGCTGGTGCAGGTAGCCCTGGGGCGCGTGACCTCAGGACTTGGGGCCAGCTTGGACCCTCCTGGGATCCCTGCCCCGCCCTCTGGGGTTCCTCAGATGGCTATGCCTCCTCCCTTGGCCACACCGCCTTTCCACTGGCCCCCAGGGGTTTGATGGTGTCCTGGCTTTTGTACCGCCTTTGCCATGCTCTAAAAGCGTGAGATGCCTCTCCCAAAGCAGATTACTGTGCACAAGAGCAGTGAGCAAAAGTATGCTGCTATCTGGGGCATCTTGGCCCTACCCCATTGCTTTCAGTCCCAGCCATACTTCAAATCCCTGACAGATGCCTCGTCTCAGTATTCAGTTTTCTTCGTTTGTTTGCTACAGCCTGCTTCTCAGCTCTCATGTACAGCCTAAGCTCTCTTCACTTTAATGGGGTGTTTGCAGCCATTGTATCATTAAAACTTCAAATTGCTTGACTTTGGGGTTGGCCCCCTTGAACTGGATACACCTGAACGTGTGTTGCCCGGCAGCAGAAGCTGGATCACCCTGTCCTGATTCAGCGGCCCGTTGTGCGCGTGTTCCCTCTCCCAGCACGCGTCTCCATGCTGAGCGCCAGTGCTGTTAAATCCTGTAGCTTATTAAATATGAAACAATGCGGTTGATAAAGAGGATCCAAGGGAGCTGCAGAGGGATGAAGCAATGTGGAAATTGCCCAGCTATTGTAGTAGCAATAATGCACAAGATTTAGATTAAAGTATAATTTAGTGCATGAGTCACATTGGGACGGGGCAGCTAAATCGGATCACATGAAAGACCAGCTGCACTGAGTGCCATGCTCTATATATGAAAGTGAACCGAGTCCTGCTGAGGATTTAGTGGGGTTCCCCCCTCCCCGCTTTAAAAAATCTCTTGCTGGAGATTTTGTTGCCCTCATGCTTATTTAGTCCAGTTCTGTTGAAAAACTCAGGACCAGATCTGTAATTAGGTTATGCATGCTGTTGATCAGAGTCTACCCATGTTAGCAGTGTTTCTGGGACACATTGTATGAAAAGTGGATCTCTGGCCAGGGAGGGGACAAACAGCAAGGAGGATCTGGGTGTTAAGGTCCCAAAAGGCCAGATGGACTTGTGGCTGCAGGCTTCTGAGGGACCTGGACAAGACTTCTTCCATGTGCCCCCTCATTCTGCAAGGCAGCACCTTCTCACTGCCAATGGCGCCCACTGCTTCGGCTCCTCATCTGCTTTCCCAGCATTGCTATTGCTTGCTTGACAGACAGACAGACCGTCAGACAGACAGACCGAGCAGCATTGAGCAAGTGGGCTGGGGCATCTCCCACTCCTCCTAATGCCTGACCAGAGAGGGAGAGAGAAGTGAATAGGCAAGTTGCAATGATGCAGGAGGAGTCAGTCCAGGGACTTTGGTCAGTGGGCCCTGGTGGAGCTGTGGACCCTTGGCAAGTGCCCAAGCATACTGCCCTTGATGGGTGAACACCAGAGCTGCAAAAACCTCAGGCTTCTGGGATCTGCTTTGTGCCTTCACTAGAACCCCCATGATCCATCAGCTGGAGCGTGACACAAAAGAAGTACACTTGGGGTGCACAATAATTTTATTTACTTATTTATTTGATTTATAAGCTGCCCCACTAGTCAAAGACTCTCTGGGCAGCTTTTAACATGATAAAATCCATGACAGCACAATAAGCACCACAGTACAGAGCACAACTCACAGTTACAACATTTTGAGCTCAGGGATGCTTCTAGAGAGGTCTGCTCTTGTGCAATCACCCTGCCCAAGGAAGGATTTTTCACTGGGAAGGGGGAAAGGGGTCCAGACAGCATTATTTTCCTTGTATAATCTTCTGCTGTTTCCCTGCTGCTGCTTCTTTCCTCTTTTCTTCCACAACGTAATCTGTTAATCAGGGAGAGTCAGAAGAGCTGCAAAATGCCCTTCAGCTGGTAGCACTACAAGCTGTACATCTGGAAGCACCCCAGGAATTTGATTTGAGTACTAGAACTGAACAGAGCTTAATGCCCTGCCATATAAAATCCATGCCAAGTTTTCTGCATCTTTCTTCATTTCTGCAGGAGAATTTAGGGTGGCAGAGGAGGGTCATTTTGTTGCTGTTATTGAGATTCAGCAATATTTCCTAATCCACTGTGATTTAGTCAGTGAAGAACATAAGCAGGGCTGTTCTGGATCAGACCACAAATTCACCCAGTGGCTAACCAGATGACCAAGGCAAATCCACAAGCAGGACATGAGTGTAACAGCACTCTCCAGTCCATGTTCCCCAGCAACTGATACTCATAGGCCTACTTCCTCTGCTCGTGGATGTAGCATATAGGACTAGTATCCATTGATTGCCTTCTCCTCCATGAATTTGCCTTCTTTTAAGGCCACCCTCATTGGTGGCCATCACTACATCTTACGGTAGAGAAATTCACAGCTTGTTCTGTGTGAAGAAATACCTCTTTTTATCTCCTCTGATTCTCATACCTATCAGCTTCATGGAATGAGCCTGGGTTTTAGTGTTAGGGGAAAGAGAGAAGGATGTCTCACTATGTACCTTTGCCTCAGCGTGCATAATTTTGTAGGCCTCTGTCAGGTCACCCTTCATTTGCCTTTTTTCCAAGCTAAAAATCCCTGATGGTGAAGGATATTCTCCTTTCATCATTGGAGAATAGCTCCAGCCCCTGGATCATTTTAGTTGTCCTTTCCCACTTTATCCTTTTCTATGTTCAGTTCATCCCTGAAGCACACAGTCTGGCCAACACCATGGCTCAAACAATACAGGGGAAAAAACCAGGAATGATGGCTGTTTTACCAGCATGTTGTGTATGTGTGTGCATTTGTGTGTTTACTGAAAATCACCCCCAGCTGCTTTTATTCCAGAAAACAGGGAGTTAAAAGCTGAAGACTGTTTCCAAATCACTGTGAACACATGATTCTGTAGTTCACAAAGAAATGTAGGTGGTAGAGATGCAAAGATCTTGTCAAGTCCAATCCATCTTTGTTTTATGGATTGCCAGGTGTCTTTCTTTCCATTGTCCCTTCCTCATGGACCTTTAGAAGCCAGAATGGACTCTTTCATTGCACCAGAAGTCATGCCTCCTTGGTCTTTGTTAAAGGCATACTGTATAGTTTCATTTCATCCGCTGTTGGTGCTCATTTGATCTGATTGTTTGTCTTTTCTTTGATGCCATCACCTGTGCTGAGTGAGCAATATGATGCCCATAGATACCAATTCTGTCGCCTGTTCACCGGTATTGCCACTTGCCAAGGCACCCTCTCCTCACTCCTGCTTTTCTTTTAATTAACATTTTTTCCTACTAGTGTTGGGGGCAAGGTACCCTCCATCTCACTTTCAGACAACTGACCCTTCTTTGGCAAAACATCTTTATTTCCAGTGTACATCTAGCAAACTGTAGCCAGCAAAGAAGTAGTCTTTCAGCATGCACAGTAATTTGTTGAACCCAAACTGGGAACTATTTCTGGGAACCCTCCTTCAGAGAAATGCTGGTCCCCACCCCTTTGAAAGTGTCCTTCCAGAGATGGACAAGCCTCCTAGCTTTATGCAGGCCCTCTAGTTGGCTAGCCCTTCTCTCCCAGCACCATGTCAGGGAGTCAAGGATCAGACCAGGCTCCTAGTCCATGTCACCTCCCAGCACTTCCATACCTTGTTGAATCCCACTGTCCAGTTGAATCCCAGTGTCCAGTTGAACAACTGGACACTGAGAGCCAGTGTGGCGTAGTGGTTAAGAGCATGGGACTGGGACTCAGACAACCTGGGTTCGAGTCCCTGCTCGGCCATGGAGCCAACTTTGGGCCAGTCACAGACTCTCAGCCCAACCCACCTCACAGGGTTGTTGTTGTGGGGATAAGATGGAGGAGGAGGTGTAAGCTGCCTTGAGCCCTTTGTAGGAAAAAGGCAGGATATAAACCGGAAAATAAAAGAATAAATAATAAAAAATAAACTGGCAATAGCAGCCTTGAGATGCGAAGAGCTTTCCCTCTTCCACCATCTCTGTGTCTGCAGACCCCCTTTCCCAGGCTTTCCCATCCTCACATGAAGAGTTGACATCACTCTAGCCCTGAAGCACATGTTAAGTACTGCCTCTTTCATTCTCCACAACTAGTGGCTGGGATTGCTATGGAAACTTGTTCTTAACACCTAGAATAGCAGAGTTGGAAAAGGCCCTGCTCAATGCAGGACTGCACGTTAAAGCATCCTTGACAGATGCCTGTCCAGCTGCCTCTTGAAGTCCTCCACTGTGGCAGAGCACACAACCTCCCTAGGTAATTGGTTCCCTTGATGTGCTGCTGAAACAGTCAGGAAGTTCTTCCTGATGCCCAGATGGAATCTGGCTTCCTGTAACTTGAGTCCTTTATTCTGTATCCTGCACTTGGGGATAACTGAGAAGAGATCCCGGCCCTTCTCTAGGTTCCTGACCCCTCTCTAGGCATGAGTCTAGGTTCTATGGCTGTCTAGTTTCTGTTTAACAAGGGTATGATTGCATTGTTAAAAAGCCAAATTACAAAAATGTCTCTTGATCACTTTACTGGGTGCAGATGAAGTGGGAATCAGTCACAACACCAAAGAGAGATTATTCTGCTGGTCTTTGGCAAGTAAAATGCTCTGTTGGATTGGGTGCTCTTTGTATTCTTTTGTTTTGCACATTAGTGTGGTTTTTAAAACATTAGTTTTATTGTGTTTTAGCAATGCTTTTATTTTAAATTTTGGTTTTTATTATTGTCACCTTGAATGTCATTCCCTTGGCAGGAAGACAGGTATAAATCAAAGAAAGAAAGAATTCCAAGGTGCAAGTTGAGGGACCAGAATATGGACATGCTCCTCATGACAAAACTTCCAGGAAAGGTTCGCTGAGCCCTCCTTTCTGAGGATATGAAATGGCCCAGATTATAGGAGAAAGCTGGACACATTTTTACCCCCCTTTTGTGACCAATTATAATTTTCCTCAATGTAAAATTTGGTTCAGTTCAAGTGTGTACGCATGTATGTGTGTGCACAAATGTGTGCACATACTTCTGAAAGAAAGATTTGTGACAGCATTAAATTATTGGGGAAAAACCCAATGGCGTGGAGGGTGTCATTTGAAAAAGTCTCCAGAGATTTATATATATAGTAGAAAAGTGAGAATGTTTTAAATGGCTTTTTGTCCCCACTGGCTCTTTGCTCCTGAATAATATACATACCAAGGTAAAAATCATGTTAGTTTATAAAACACTAAGAACAAATCAATACATATTTCTTCTTGCTTTGAGACATTGTTAAATTAATATCTTCCGCAATGCTCTGCTGTGAACCTGTTCCAACTGAACAGTAATGGCTTTGGGGTAGATGCCAAACACAATTGTCCAACTGACTTAACAAATGAATAGGTACTTTTCAGAGCTCTGATTCTTTTGATTCTAATTCTATATCTATGGTGGTTTAGAACTGAACTCTGAACTGGGTGGGCAGCCCTTCAAATAGAGGGCACCTTCAAATAGAAGGGAGTCCTCTAGAAACCATTAAAAGAGGACTGCCTCTCAAAAAAGAGGACATTTGGCCACCCTACAGAATATTGCAGAGAGGTCTGGGGAGGCCTAGGCAGTGACTTGGGTGGTTGATGGAGGTGCGGGGCAGAAGCCAGGGTGTTCTGCCTGCTTCATGTGGTCCCATCTGTGACGGTGTTCAAGGATAGGCTAGACATGCGCATGGTAGGCATGCCCTGAGCAGAACTGGCTAGCGCTGCGGGTCACACTAGATGGCCCGGGAGGCCCCTTCTGACTCACTCTGTTGCTATGTTTCTATGTGTGGCACACATGGTTTGTGTGTAGTTGCAAATGTTTGTGTGATGTGTGCCTTCTTCACAATGGTCATTTTGTAGTGCTTTGTGCAGTCATACATGGCTTGGCATTTGGGGACAGGACCCAACCAGTTACTCATCCCTGAACTTCATCAGTTCGCCTTCTGGGAAATGAGTATTTTATTGAACTTTTGGGGGGTAAATACCTGGCTTGGTATTTGGAGTCAAATCCATTATCTACCTTGCCCCCAGTTGCTTGGAGATGTTACTTCATCTTTGTGACTAGCCAGATACCCGGAGACACCATTTTTCAGGCAGCCCATGCTCCTACGGCAGTCCTTTGTTGTCACGTCCTTGGCAGTTCTTCATGTTTCAGAATATGGCCTGAGCCTAAAAGACTGGAGATTTCAGTGACAACTTTGGTATTAGAACTACTGCTGTTAATACCAATATTCGTGCTTAGCATTTTTATTAGAGATTGTAAGCTCATGGTGAGCAATTAATAAAGTGTATGTGAAGGAGTTGGGCAGAATTTATTTTGTACTGAATCTGTTGCATTTCAAGATAGGAGGAAACTACATGTGATGTATTCAGTGTTAAATACTGAAACTATCAATGCTATGACATTAATTGTCTAGGATTTGTTAGTTTTAAGCTCTGGATTAGAAATATAAAAATTTGAATCAAAAGGGAAACATTTCATACACCGCCAGTGTAAATCACATCCCTCAGTTTCTATTTCTTGTCAGTTTTACAAATTAATCAGAACTGCAGTTTTGTTTTAAGCAAGTGCCTTTTTCAAGCCAGCCCTAGACTTTTTTTTTTTTAACATGGAATAAGAGGGTTTTGCTGTGGGCCACAGGAATGTTACATCATATTTCCTCATCTCCCAAAGGAAGATTTACCATGACCCAAATATGAAATGGCAATTACTTGCTGCTGAAATATGCATATTTATATTGCTACATGAGTGTGTGTGTGTGTGTGTGTGTGTGTGTGTGTGTGTGAGAGAGAGAGAGAGAGAGAGAGAGAGAGAGAGAGAGAGAGAGAGAGAGAGAGAGAATAGGTACTAATAAAGTTCAGCATTTGTTTGATTGGCTTCCTTTAATACTTGTAGTAAGTCTCCATGGTGAAAGCTTAGTATTCCCTCACGTGTAAAAGACAACTTGGATAAGCCTTTGCCCCAGTGATCTTGAGAGTGACACTATGTCGATGGAGATCACTCAGAGAAAGCACTCATCCGCAGCATATTTAACTCAGCGTCATCCCATCACCAAATAATTGCTTATGCAAATAGTCCCAGCTTTTCTGTGATCTGTCATGTCTAACTCATCCAGTGCTTCCCATTTTGGCCTAAGCAGAACAAAGAATGTGATGTCGTGAAAACATGACTGCCATTGCCACTTCACAGATGAGTAATGCAAGACAGGGCTCTTCAAAACTCTTGTATTAGTTATTAATCCTGTGTCTGATGTGTGTTTTCTCAAACTTGTGTTAGCATGAGTGGTGTTAATTTTTGTCACCTGAGGTTCTGTCCTCCTCCCACAAGGGAGGTGAGCAAGGATTTAGGAGAATGTCAGAAACTACATCCATTATGGGGTCAGTTTTGTTTATCCATTGCCTTTCAAGATTGGAGGAAAATACGTATGTTTCATGTATTCAGTATTCCAAATAAACTAACATGTGGACATTAAATCAAGTTCAATAGAAATCAGCTGAGAATAGGTGTGGAGGGGAAATTCATTTGGTTCACATTTTAATTTTACCCAAACAAATCCATGCTTCTAAAGTGTTTAAGCATTTTGTTTGGATCTGTTTATAACGAGAAGCTGCCTTGCTCCCAATTATGAATCTGAACCAGAATGCTTTCCAAAAACGTACACACATTCCTGAACTTGCATTCACAAAAGCTGTACTTTTCAAAATGTACCCTTCAAATCCACTTCATGCATAGTTTATGCTTTAGTGTATAAGGGTGACTGTGCATTCTGGTGCAGGTTTTCAAAAAATGCATATCATATACATAATTTTCCCATTCAGATGACAAGAAGATTGGAATAGAAAACAGGAGTAACTTCATGGTCCGGAATTCATGGTAGAGCTCAGATAATCTTTGTGAGCTTCATTGTGAAGAGAATCAATAATTCTCTATTGATATCTGGAATATCCAGAACCAAAGTACTGGATCTGTTGTCTTTTCCACTTCTCCAGGTTTTGCATTGTACTTCTTTGATCAAAATGTTAGGGCAAATTAGATCGTAGATAAATGGATGGAAACCACTGGCAAAAAATGGGTGCATTAGGGAAAAATTGTGTTGTTCATAACACTTGCAAAACCCCCTTCCCATGTGCATTAGGAAAAAATACATATAAAAATATGAAAGTTCATGTGGAATTTTACGAAGAAAATTGCAAGGTGATGTGTAAATGGGATAGAATGAATTTATACTGAAAAAAATGCAAAGTCACAGAAAGCAAAACAGACATTTCTCCATCCTTAGGTATTAGCAATATAAACTAAAGGTCAAACTACAAATTGTATTAATTCTGTAGTATGTAGCCAAGGTTTTGACTTTATTTTTACTCTAGAGTAGGTAAGTATGGTCCAATGAAGACCACCAAACCCTGGAAGGGGAGGGCTAAACTTCTCACTATTGTGTGCTTCCTGAAATCCTCCCCCCACCCCCCACCCACAGACTACATGGCAGTTTAAAAAAAGGCAAAGGGGGGGGGTCAAAAGAGAGTTTTCTCTTTCTTACTGCTGAGCTTTTGGGAGGGGCAGATAGCAGGAATCAAATAATTGGGTGGGGGGGGTTCAACTTGGTCTCAAGCAGAATTGGGGAAACAAACCCTTGAGTATAAAAAGAGAGAGACTTCAGTTGGTGCAAAGTAAGGCAGCCTTCCTGTTGACATAAGCCCTGTCTTTTATCAGCTACGCTGGTCACGAATTTAAGTCTGGACCTGCTTCAAGGTGCTTGCACTAACTATAATGCCCTAAACAGCTTAGGGCCAGGATACCTAGAGGAGCATGTATTCCCATATACACCTACCTGGACCCAGAGGTCATCTATGGAGGTCCTTCTCTGGGAGCCACTTTCAAAAGAAGTCAGGAAGGTGGCCATGAGGAGAAGGTGCCATCTTCTCGGCTGTGGTGCCCTGGTTATGGAACCATCTCCTTAGCAAGGTGTGCCTGGCGCCAACCTTGTATATATTTTGGCACCAAGTCAACCCCTTTTTTATTTTCCTGGTATTTTAATTGTTAAACAATGTTTCAGATTTTATATTGGTGTTACCTGTATGATCATTGGCATTCTGTGACTGGTTTTATTCTTTATTATTATTTTTATTGTCATTTTTGGTGGGCGTATGCCCAAGGAATGTTATCACATGTTGATAGTACACGTATATTTGTTTTTAGTTTGTTTTAGATTGTTTTATTTCTTGTAAACCATTCTCGTTGCTAACTGAGTGGTTTATAAAAGCTTGAAATAAATAAGTAAATAAATAAACACACCCCAAGAAGGAGCCAAGATTATGGGAGCATATAAAGCATAAGATCCTATCAACTAATTTTCATGGACACAGTCCACTGACCAACATTGCCCAAACTATAACACTGCTTTATATGTCCTGGGATACATTTGTAATGCATATATGGCCCTGATATGTGAAAATGAAGAATCTCAAGTAGATTATTTGTCCAATATGAAAAGAAAAGGGAGGGAGGGAAAACAAACCTTTTCAAAATGTTTTCTGTCTTGGTCTACTAGATATGCGAATCTTCCGAGTCAGCAATTAAACTAGAAAATCCTGGCAAATTTGAATCATAAGTGGAATCAATTACTTGCTTAATCAAAGCTTTATTCACATTGCTACATATGAATTGCCTGGAACTTCCTGCTCTGTTTGGTTCCACAGCTTGGAAGAAGAACCTTTCTCTAATCAAAAGTACTGAACCAGCTGCCATTTTGAAAAGAAGAATCTTTAAGATGAAAAAGCTCTTGAAGTTTTGTTCTACTGCAGAACCCATTGATAAATATAGTTTCTTTGCAGACACCTGGTGTGAATGCTCTGTGGCAAGCTTTTAAAATCAGCTGGCAATGATTATACTGCATTGAAGCCGAGAACACATTGCTGGGTTAAGGTGAGGATGCTGGAGCTTATAAACTAAGAAGCTGAATTGGGTCCGTGCTTTTCACCCCTGCCCATTTCATCGGACAGACACTTCTGTGCTCAGAAAGCCTTCTAATAATATCTTCAGGAAATGGAGTTTCATTTCTAGTTTCTTGGATTGCAATGACTGGGCCATCACGTGTCTGACCTTTTCAGACATGTGTTGACATATTCCAAAATAAACCTGGTGATGTAAAGATAATGCACTGGACAGCAAAGGAGACAAAATCAGGAAGCAAAGCATTTTCATTAACAAAGCTGCCATTTCCTGCTTTTCCTTTCTTTCTTACCCAATTAATGGTGCCATCTTCTGTTCCACTTCATATTGTGCGGATATAAATCTACCCCCACGTTCCCAAGGAGGTTGATCTATTTGTTTTTGTTGATGCCGTCAGATGCAGTCCTTACGTGATGCAAGGTAGACTGAAGTATGTAAATTGTAATAGTGCATCTGTCCCATTCACCACATCAGTTCTGCCAGGCTGTGTGGCCAGACAAAATACTGGCTTCAGTGCAATCACCACCACAGAGCCAGTTTTAAGATGGGATCATATCTTCATTGCCCATGGAACTGAGGGAATGGATTTTCTTCCTGTACTGTGGCTGCTAGGATGGCCCCTCACATGTAGACGAAACGGGAAGGTAGATGGAAGGGGACACCAAACAAACGAGATGGAAGAGATGGGTGCAATATCTGCACGTGCACATTTGTAAGTATGGGGAAAAGTTAGAAATAATAACTGCCATTTAAATAGAAATATAATGGATTTTCCCATAGTCAAGAACACTAACTACATGACCTGCCTGTTCATTGCCAATGGATCACAAATGTTCCTTCCACTGGGAAGAATGAGTTCCAAAGTATTTGATTATATTATTTATATTTTTGGATTTGTTTATTTTATATAGCTCACCTTTCTTCCTTTCAAGGAACTCAGCTTACATCATTCTCCTCTTCCTCTCAACCTTGTCCTCACAACAACATCCCTGTGAGGTCATTTGGGCTGAGAGTCAGTGAGTAGCCCAAAATCACCCAGTGAGCTCCATGGCTGAGTGGGAACTAGAACTGAGATCTCCTGAGTCCCAGACCTACACTCTTAACCACTACACCACACCAGATTGCCTCCATCCAATATTTAATTCTTCACATTATGAGGCAATATTTTTATTAGGACCAACCCAAATGTTGCAAGATAATGAGCAGTGTCTTGGCTGTGCCAGAACACTTCTTCAAGCTAGTTTTCATAAAGCAAAATGAAGTTGTCGCAGCCTCTTAGCTTTAGAAGGGTTTGAGCAGAAGTCATCTAGCTGCACTGTGGCCTTTCCAACCCTGTAGAATGTAGAGGCTGAGGCTGGAAAACTCTTTCAGCCTTCTCAGGAAAGGGCAACCCTGCCTAGCTGCAGTTTTCAGCCATTACAGCCTCTGTGGGAATCCAGGAGAAAGAGAGACTATATTGTAGAAGTGCGATTAGGTTGAAGCTTCACCCTTCAAGGATAGGAATGAAACACTGAGGGTAGAAAAGAAGCCTCATGATGGGATAAAACTCCTGTCAGTCAGTGGCTTAGTGAAAGAGTTGGCGTAGCCACTCGCTACTTGAAAAGCAGCTGCTCATCTTTGGAAGCATAGCTAGGACCACCTTATCTTCTCGGCATCATTATGTTTTGATCTCTTACTAAGGAAGCCCTCTGCATATGTGCTCTTATTTATTTATGTATATCTGCTGCTCCTCTGGCTCTTGGGAAGAACCTGCAAAGACTGTGATGATTTTGGTACGATGTGTTTCCTTATGGATTATGATTTGTGCACTTTCTGTGACTTGGAGTCCTGGATCCAGCTGGGCTGGAGTCAGTCCTGGATTTTCGACTGATTTTGGTCCTAGATTCATGGAAAGCAGGGAACTTTAGACAACCAGATCTCCGTGTGGGAAATCTTGTAGACTTGATCTTGAATGTGTTTTGATTTCTTGGATTTGTGAAGCCTGAATTTACATTACACTGAAATTCCAGTGCAGGATACTGAGATGGCACTAACCTCCAGGTAGATATGCAGATTAGTTTGGGTCTTTCCCTTGAACCCTCATTCTTGATTGCTTGAGGCAGATGATTTCAGGAATAATTTAATCCTTGAACCACAAAGATTATGGCTGAGAAACTGGTGTCTGTGCCCTCAGTTAAGCTGTAGTTATTGGCCTTGAATTGGCATGAAAAGACAATAAAAGAGTCTCACTGATTAGAGTCTCCTGTGTTTGTTTGCCAGGATTAAGGTCATAGGTAGGGATGTGTAAGTAGTAAGTTTCAGGGGTGGGAATCCGTCAGATTACTCAGGCTTGGCTCCCTGGACACTGGGCCACTTTTGCACAGCTGTGAGCCTGACTTCCTGGTGAGCGAGGTGAATGTTTGCCCAGACCTTCACCAGGAAGCAAACAGTGTGCAAGCACTGCTCCATTTCTGCACATGTGACCCGCAGCCTTTGTTTGCGCTTCACATACTTCAGAGGAACAATCCTGGTTGCACAGTCATATTTTTGAGAGTGTTCATGGACTTATTCTCTTTTTGGTTTGCTTTCTAAGCAAGAGTCAAGCATGGGAAGAAAACTGGTGGGCTGGATTCTCGAGAAGATCTTCAGAACCCTAGTGTGAGGGCCCAAGATCCTGGCAGTAGTGGTGGTGGATTCTAGTGAAATGAGGAAACCATGCTGTTTGGAGACTGAAACAAGCTTAACGGATCTCCCAGAAATCGCTGGGAAGGTTTAATTTAAATAGCCTCTGCTAGGATTTCTGGCTTGTGCCACCATGTTTAACAAGCAAGTAATAAGATTTCACATTGGATGAAATTTGGAAGCCAAATTAAAAACCATCAAGAGATGTCAACATAATAACCCACTCAAAAGTTAACTCTAGAGATGTATGAAGAATCCATTTGGTGGATGGAAATCTCTAACATTTCCTCTGTTGGGCCCCTCAATTTCTGTCTGGATGTCCTTACGCTGGCACCAACTTATTGCAGTGCAAGTTGAGTTAGCTTGAGGACTTCTATCCGTAAGATGGCCTGCAATTTGTGCTTTTTTTTTTTTTTTACTTCCAAGAAACTGGTGCTAGAAAAACACATGGCTTTAATGGGACTTGCATGAAATGTGAAAATCTTGCCAAATCATGTGGTTTATCTGGTAGCATTGTGTGCAAAGACGTACCATTCTGCAGCAGCACCCATAAAACATATGACTTGGATGCTTTCCAGGTGTGGTTTTGTGCAAAAAGGAACAGTTTCACACCAAGCAGCACTTGGAAAGCATGTTGGTTAGCGAAATGTTTGTAAAGTTTTCTTAGTCATATGTTTTTAGGTGCTGCTTTATGCAAAAGCGGGACCTGGAAAACATATACAAGTCTCTTTAAATTCATGTGTTTTCCCAGCACCAGCTTTCATAAATTTTAATGATAGTTTCAAAATATACACAAATTGCAGTTCGTCTTGTAGATGGATGTGCTTAAAAACAACTCAGCTTGGCTGCATCCTATCCGTTGGATCAGCAGTGGATAGAAAAACTAGTAGTACATCCTTAGAAAATTGTAATGTAAAGTTTAACTTACATAGTTAGAATATGAATTTAAAATTTTAGAATCTGAATAGCAACATTTGAATTCTTGTGAATATTTACATGAGATTGAATGTACTGCATGCTGAAGAATGGTTTGGCCTGACAAATTCTACTATTCTACAAGTACTTCATATTTTTATTCCATTGGGCCAACATAGCTACTGAATTTTTATCTATGTTTCATGTTTTCCAGGATGGGGACTATTGCTGAAAATAGATTCAGGAGCTGATGGCCACTGGCTTAGCATAAGAACTCCTGCCAACACTCCTCTGGAAATGAACCATTTTTGCCAAATCATCCCACCAAGATAAATGGATAATGCCTAGAATTTGATGAGTCTGCTTGCTCTTTTCCATTTGTCTGCACTTGAACAGTGAAATACAAGCAGATTATTAATGGCTTGAAAACTGTATCAAGTAGAAGATATTTAATTTGTTTTTCCACTTACAGCCAAATGTGCTTTATCTTTGCAGGACATCCTAGTTATATATGCTCCAATTCAATATCAATTAATCTTAATGATGTAACAGGTCTCTACTAAAGGTGCTGGGATGCAGTTTCAGTATAGTAAAGTTTGTGATGATAAACTCAATTGGCTAGCGAACGCGTTCCAACTCTTGCCTCAAGTAGTAAAACATGATTGGAAAATGGTTGACCAAAGAAGAATTACCAAGTGTAATTTCAATGTTGTGTCTTGAGAACAAAATGTTTAGGTTAGAAAAATATTAAGTGGGGAGGGGAGGGTGTATATAAAATTGTGCATGGCTTGGAAAAAAACAGATAGTGAGCTTTCTGATGCTCTTTCATAATATTTATGCAATGAAACTGGATAGTGGGAGATAAATATGTACCGTAAATAAAAAGAAAGGAAGTACTTCACACAGGCATGATTGAGCTATGGAATGTGTTATCATTTATGCTGGGACTTAGATGGCTGCCATCCTGGACAAACTGAAAAGGAGACTAGAGAAATTCGTAGAGGATAAAGCCCTAGTCAGAATGCCTATCTTTTGCCTCCAGTATCAGAGACAGTATAGCACTCGCTATCCATTTCTTGAGAAGTGGAAAGGTACTTCCTGCACTCGTGCCCTGCTTGTGGGAAACAGAATGATAGACTTGATGGGCCTTGAGGGTCTTATTCAGATATCTCATTATCACTGTTTTTAGCTGTTGTAAATAGCTGTTGAATGATGTGATGTTAAAGGGTTTTTTATATTAAGTTTTTGTTTTGTGATTTTTGTGAAATGTGCAGAGATCTTGGCTGTCAAGTGGTTTAGAGAAACAAAATATAGAAATAACCCACCAGGGTTGCTTTTATAAAATCAGCTTTTCCCAATAGGATGAGTGAGTGTGGAGGGCAGTCAGGATTGACCTGCCAGTGTGAAAACAGCTTGGAAATGTGGCGATTAAATGGAATTGGTCTCACTGAACTGTGGGGCAATGTGGCATACAAAGCATCTAGAATTGTCTGAAACAGTCTGGCAGTGGATCAGTTCATTGAAACAGCCAGCCTGTGACATACCTGTGCCCAATAATGCTATGTGCTGTGGTTCAGCATCCTTTCTGCTCCCCAGTGTTACAGGGTTAATCACTAACGCCATTCTCATGGGATGCTAATAGTGAGGCAGCACTGGGCCATGTCTCTTTCTGTCTCTTCCTGCACCAACACAGCTGTAAGAATCCCATGCTGAGAAAAGTAAGTTTGGATTGAATGAAAGCACATCTGGACGTTCTAAAATACATCCTACTGATGTTTTGCATCTTGTTAGACACCTTTTTTTCTGACATCCCCTCATTGATGGAGTCATATTTTGCACAAATTCATTTGTGTGTGTTTGCATAAACTCACAATCATGCAAATTCACATTCCCAAAAATGGTCAGATTTCCCCAACACATGAAAATTCTGCCCAACTGTAGGTTTTCATGCTTTGGATTAAGAGGTAAATGAGGGCTGTTTTGCCCATGGACAAAAACTTCCTGGGGTTTTGTTGGTTTCCATATTTTCTGAAACTAAATTGGGATAGAATCAATGAAAGAAAAGAACTGGTATGCATATCCAGCAAATCTGTGTGACCTCAGAAAAGCTGGCCCACAGCAGAATCAGCAGATCAGATTTTTAGAAATGTAAACTTGCTTGAGTTCATTGTGGATTTTTTCCCAACAAATCTACCCCTGGCTCTGCTTACTTTGCCCCACCAACCAGCTGATCAACTATCATCTAGGAGACAGGGAATAGGTCACTGTTTCTCTGCTGCCAATAGGATTTGTGTCAGGATTGCTGGGAGAGGCGATATCAGCCCTCACCTTCTCCCAGTGATCCTATTGTAGGTTGCTGTTCCTTGCTGCTAATAGAAACAAGAAAACAGAGATCCCTGTTCTCTCCCCATCCACAGACTCCTCTCCTTTTACTGGGCAGGGAGGGTTGGTCTAACTCTCTTCACCCCTTCATGCTGCCTTCTTAGCAGCTCCCATTGATTTTGATGGGACTTAGGTACACCTAACTTTCCAGGAGTTATTAAACAAATTAACTTAGAATTTATGTACAAATGGATAATTAAATTCTTGGACAGGTGAATTCTTGGACCTTTTGTAGTTTTCAGTGGAATCAGGATTAGTCTCTTTGCCCTTGTAACTCACCTAATGCAAGACATCCTATTCATGTGCAGGCAAGGAACATGTGCAATGGCCCCAGAATGGGAAGGAGTGTGCATCACATGTCCATTTGCATCAGACAGACAAAATGGAGCACTGTCATTTGTGCTGGGTAGTGCTGATGGAGATCAGTTATTCCTATCTGTGCCCAAATGTATCTTCCATTATCCTATTTTTAAAGCAGGTGTGCCCTTTAATATAATATTTTCAAGCAGTTTATATGCAACAGCATTAACATGTATTAAAATACACTGTTAAGATGAATTGTTGTCAAGCAATTGCTAGTACAACAAAGTTAAATCAATAAAATGAAACAACAAGAAGAAGTAAATACTGCCATAAAAATCAGTTAGAAGCTGGAGAAAGTTTGCATAAATAACTCAGAGGCATCCAAAATGCTTCCTAAACTACCTGGGGACATGTCTCAGAGGGTAGGTGCCACCATGGGACAATCTGCTTTGGAGATGTTCCATGGTGGCAGCCCATTGATTATAGAGCAGCTGGCAAGGTCTCCTCTGAAGATCCTAAAGATAAGTTGGGTGCATTTATGGTAGGTTCCTGGTTCCCAGCTCTTTAGGGCTTTTTGTCAGATCCACGGTCATGGCTCAGTAGTCAAGAGGAGACCACTGCTCTTCTTTTAACACTGCTATTCTCTGCACATAACTGGGTCAGCATCCCTACTGCAGCTTCTGAACTAGGAATGAAGGCAGGCGCTTAGACTCCCCTGCTGTCAACTGTATAGACACACGTTGGTGCAATTCCAGATTTTGTTTGTGTCTTGCATGCACTATTCTTTGGAGGTGCTGTTCCCAATCCAGCATAAGGTGCAATGCGCAACCCCTCCTTGCTAGAAGTGAGCACCTGTTTGGGGAAAATCCGCTTGCTGCTCCTGCCTTTCCTCATATATCTTCCTTGTTGGATTAGTGAGGCTCAGTAAAGAAATGGAGACCATTGGCTACAGCAGAACTCTTTCTAAAGCGTGGCACTTGTGCCAAATGATTAATGTCAATGGTTCATTACCTGTCTTCCTTTGCTGAGGCCTGTTTGCCTTTCTCGTTCTTTAGCGGGACCATTTCTAACAGAGTTACTCTTGACGTACTCTGAAAGTTCTTCCAAGCCTTCTTTTCCATATGGCGATGCTGCCATGATGAATGAAAAATGCAATTGTTTATGTTGTTTGCCTTGGCAACACAATCCAGGCTCCTTTTCTGCAGAGATGAATGCTAGGCAAAGGAGCTTAGACTAAGCTCTCTGAGCAGAAACTCGTTTGCAACTAAATTAAGGCACTTACATTTCCATTCAGTTTTCATGTCTGTGCTATCAGAAATCTATTTGTACTTCATAACTGGTTTATAGATTGCAGTAGCAGATTTGCCAGGCTTCTTTATAATGGAGCAGTAAAACACTGTATTTTACAGCACCATCCAGGATCGAAAGTTCCCACTTAATAGACAAAAGCTTTCCCGGTCTGAAAATGGGGAAGTTGCCCACAGTTTATGTGTCATTGATCCATATTTGGGGTAGATTTTGTCATAGACTTGAAATGGGGTGGAAGGAAAATGTGCTCCTCTGATATCAGCATGTGGTGAAAAGAGAGTGATTGAATGTTTGTGGTATGAGTCAAGGAAGGGCAGTTACTGCCTGGAGATCTGGGTGGTATTTTTCTCCAGGATATTTGCAACCCTGAGAATCCCTTTGAGGATGACAAAAAATAGATCTCATTAACAGTTGCTTCTAGTTAATATGCCATTTATCAGACATGCAGTTATATCCAATATAAATCTAATGGAAGTCCCATTCATTTCAGTGAGTCTACTCTAAGTAGGACTGACACTGGATGCAACTTTGTGGCATTTCTACATCATGCTGCTAATAAGCTGTATCTAATTTCATGCAAACAGGTCCCATTTACACCCTTAATTGGAAGCAGGCGAATATATTCTATGGAAATTCTAGAAAATTCCAGAATTCCAGAAACCTCCTTTTAAACTGCACACTGAGAGAAGTGTGATTTTTTTTTTTTGCAAAATTGTGCATTTCTCATCGCTTTTAAAAATGCATTTCAAAAAGTGCACTTTCCTCTTTAAATGAAATAAAAAAGAGCACAGATGAGCATGGGGAATAAGGTAAGTCCAACTTCAAGATGGTGTTTGTACAATTTCAGCAATTGTGAAAATTGCTTGTTTCTCCATCCCTGCCTTGAATTGTTCCCGGCAGAAACTGGCAGAACAGAAACATACTGCAGTTGTCTGTACAGTGGAAAAGGCATGGAAGATATGTGGACTGAGCTGAAGAAGTTAAAAGGAGGTTCTGTTTGCTACCCTTGCTCCGGTCAGTGAACAGTTCTCCTGTTTGTAGGGCCTAAAAAGATAGAGATGGATAACTGCAAATACAGTCAGTTTCCTCTTCCCTAGAAAAATCAGCAACCTGATCCATCCCCATTACCCTGAATCAACACGCCAATGATAAAATATGACATGAAGGTTTTGATGGTCACCTTCCAGGAAAAGCAAGTGTTTGACTTCAGAGATTATGACAGGTGATAATTATGCTCAATTTGCACAAAGTAAGCATAGCAACAACCAAATGAGCAGGCATAAGGGCAGCTATCATGTTTTTAATCATGGATGCCTCAGTTCATTGCACCCTTCACCTCATGTATCTGTGTTTTGTTTTGTTTTCAGTTTCAGTGTTTAGTTAGCATCTGCTTAACGTAATTGCAAGATTTTTACTGGTAAGCATATGCTTTCCTTGGTGGGTAAAATAACCTTGTAATATCTTATTTCTTTATTATTTCTTTATTTATAAAAAGTTCTCAAAGGCTTCTAAGTGTATACAACATTCTAAAAAAGAGATTCTAGGCAAAAAATAGATTAATAGAAAGGCTGAGCCACAAGGAAACCCAAAAGCCCAATCCACAGACACTGTCATACCGAACCAGAAAATACAGTTATTGCAGGACACCCCTTTTAACATTGCCATGTCAGAAGTTGAAGGGTCAGAGCTGGTGAAACAGGAAAAAGCTTGACATGGTATTCAGCAGCAGCACCAACACTGGACCAGGGCGGGACTGTTAAGGTCTGTCTCCTAGTCTTGCCCTGAGTGCGTTCCTGGGAAACTACTGGTAAACATCCGAGTTTTACTCAGAGTAAGTGACATGCATGCACATCATTTGGACAAATCTGCTGGATGTGGTATGACCAATGTTAGCTGTTCTCTTAGATTATGTATCTCAGGAGTGTGTGTGTGTGTGTGTGTGTGTGTGTGTAGAAGTGTACATAGTCATACATTTGCTTAGAGAAGACATTTAACACCATTTCTTCTTTGAACATATTCATAAAGGTAAAGCTTTCCCCTTGACGTTAAGTCCAGTCATGCCTGACTCTAGGGGGCGGTGCTCATCTCCGTTTCCTGGCCGAGGGAGCCAGCGTTTGCCCCCAGACAGTCTCCGTGGTCATGTGGCCAGCATGGCTAAACACCAAAGTGCACAGAACGCTGTTACCTGCCCACCAAAGTGGTACCTTTTTATCTACTTGCATTTATTTATTTTATTTATTTATTTAGGAGGCTTCTATGCCGCCCCATTCACCAAAGCCTCGGGGCGGCTCGCAATAATAAATAAATAAACACAATATAAAAACAATATAATTTGAGTCGACCTTTGCATGCTTTCGAACTGCAAGGTTGGCAGGAGCTGGGACAGAGCAATGGGAACTCACCCCGTTGTGCAGATATGAACCGGCGACCTTTCAGTCACCCAGCCCAGCAGCACAGCAGTTTAAACCACTGCGCCACCTGCATACATTTGCTTAGAAAAGACATTTAACACCATTTCTTCTTTGAACATATTCATAAGATCATACAAAAAAGCTTCCCAGAAGCTGAATGTCTAGTTCAGCATTTGTTTCCTACAGGGGCCACTCAGCAACCTCTTAGGAAGCCCACAAGAACTAGCGACACACAAGATGGAGGCATCAACAACGTTATGAGAACCCCAAGGTTTGTAGCAGTACATGGTGAGAAAAAATAGAAAATTAAGAAGTGAAACACTTCTCTTGACAATAGCTTAAAGAGAACTTATCAAAGATGCACCAAAATTTTTATTTCACTACCCTTGTTTCAATCAATAGGAGCTTTCCTATGTTTAGGCTCTATTCACTGGAAGAGATGAATAATTGGAAGCACATTCCGCTTCCACCTTCCTGGAAATACCAGCGACCTGATCCATCCCCACCTTGAACCAACACACCAAGGATAAAATAAGAAATGTGAACGTGATGTTCATGTCTAGTAAATCAGTGCATAACCGAAGATAACGCAAACTTTTCAAAAGCTCATCTGGACCAGAGCAAAAGACTATCTTCTCCAGTGGCTAACCAGAAGCCTGGTGGAAAGTCAGGTGCAGGGCATGAAATTAATAGCCTTTTTTCATGGCCATCCTTCAGTGACTGATATTCAGAACCATTTTGCCTCTGATGGTGGAGCTTGTAGAGCCATCATGACTACTCCCTACTGATAGTCTTCTCATTCCCCTCCATTTTGCACTAGTCAGACCTCACCAGGAATACAAAGTTCAGTTTTGGGCACCCAGGTTTAAAAAGGATGCTGAAAATCTGGACAGTTCAGAAGAGGGCAACAAAGGTGATACAGGGCCTGGAAACGAAGTCTTATGAAGAGAGCCTAAAAGAACTGGGCCTTTTCAGCCTTGAGAAAAGATGACTATGAGGTGACATGTTAGCGCTCTACAGGTACGTCAAAGGCTGTCACAAAGAAGAAGGAAAAGACCTCTTCTCACTCATCCCAGACAGTAGGACATAGAACAATGAACTTCACAGGACACCAGCTGTAGGCTAGACACAAGGAAGAACTTCCTAACCATCAGAGCAGTGTGACAGTGGAACCAGCTGCCCAGAGTGGTTATGTGCTCTTCCACACTAGAGACATTCAAAGCAGAACAGGATAGTCATCTGAGTGGGATGGGATCACTGTTGTCCTGCACCAGCAGGGTGTTGGACCCAGTGGCCTCCTTGGCCCCTTCCAACTCTACTATTCTATGATTCCATGAATTTGAATCATTCCCCTCTAAAGTGACCTAAACGGGTGTCCACCACCATGCCTTGTGCCGAAAAATCCCGTAATTTAACAGCATACCATGTGAAGAAGTACTTCCTTTTGTCTCTCCTGGAATATCTCAATATCCACTTCATTTTAACATCTCTGACAGCACTTCCTTTATTACCAACACAGAAAATTCACATAATTTCTCTGCTATATTTACAGCAGTTCTTAAATTTCAGACTATTTCAAGAAGATCTTGTAAAATGAAGTGATGCATTTCCATAATTTTAGACTCTGGATTTCATATCTTAGGGTGATGGTGACAGCTCTTTGGCTTTGATGTCTTCTGGGGCCCCTGTTTGCCTTGCTGTGTGTCACCATCTTCAAGACCACAGCCCTGCTATGTTTGCCCCCACCCCGTTTATTCTGTTGAGATGGGTCTTGAATAACTGTTCTATAGGCCGGCCCTGAGTGCATCCCTGGAAAACTACTGGTAAAATATCCAAGTATTACTAGGAAAACGTTAAGCATAAAGGGCACCTTCTCCTTATCATAACTGGATGAATAACTTACCCTAGAGGGTTTTTTTTTTTTTTTTAAATTGAGTGCCACTCTACCGCTAAAAAAATAGCTTTGGATGGAGCATCTTCTCAACAGTTAGCATTTGCATCCCTAAAACCAGCTTTGGCTTGTCCTTTAGGGCAGTGAAGGTGACGTGTGGTCATCAGATCCAAACACAGCCTTGCAGTCATGATTTCCATGAAGTGACTTGTGTACAGTATACGCCTCGCTTCTGTGTGAACATCTGCTTAAGTCTCTCTTGCCTTTTTAGTCTAGGACAAGTGGGCCCTGCACTGAATGGCTGCCACGTGGAGCTCATTGTTCCAGGAAGCCAGCAATTCCATGACTTACCTCCGCCCAAAACTTGCACAGATCTCGTTGGCTTCACCCAGTCTGCCCTTATGGCTCCCCTTGTCCTTAGCTACCCTGTTCTCTGCCCCATGAACCTCGAAGGACACCAACTTCTACTGTCTTAATTAAAAAAAAGGATTTTCAGCTGAGCTGACAACAGGTCAGATTTAGCCAGCTGCACACAAACTGCTTCTGGAGACGTATGCTTCAGAAGCCTGGTGATACAAGCCCCTGAAGTTACAAGCCAACCCCTGCTCCCCTCTACTCCAGTTTAGAATCAGGCAAAGCTTTTTGACTTAAAGTGCTACTTCCTGCCATGTGCAGATGCAAAGGCAAGAGATAAAAATAGCAAACCTTGCCATGTCTTTATAAAATGGATTATAAATTTATAGAACTTCTCAATTTATTCTGTTTATAGTTCCTTAAAACTGAAGATATATTCATTGTCATTTTAGTTTTTAATGGTGGGGTGATATAATGCTGTTCGTAATTTTGCAAGTTATTTTAACTTAGGTTTCTGTCAGCAAAGCAGTTGGAAGCAATTAAGTATTGATTATATAGCATGGCAATGACAAATTTGTCAGCATTTCCCTAGTTAACCAATGCCATTGGCTCATCAAATATGTCCATGAACAACATTGTTATTTGCAATGCAAATCACAGCATTTAAAAAAATGCTGCAGAGGAGAGATAAAGCAGAAAATCATTTGATCCTCTGAGATGAGTTTTAAGGAGAATTATGAATTAAATTTGCTAACAACCATTAGAGAGAAAGGATGAGTCACACTATAGGATTTACCTTCTGTATGCAGATGCAAACTAGCCTGTATTGTGGCAAAGTCTAATTAAAACTCCTAAACTTTAAGTATCCTGTTTTTTGTTTTTCTTAAAGAGGGAATACATGATCAGCTTGCAGCAAACCTTAAAAGTTAGTGAATTGTTTCTCTCAACAGTGGAAAGTAGAAGAATTCGGTCTCAAATGCACCGAGAAGCTTCATCATAGGTAGTGCTTGACTTTCCATTGTTGTTGTTGTTGTTATTATTATTATTTACATACATTTAGAGTTTCCTCCTTAGAGGAACCCAGAGTGTCTTATATTGACCACCACTCCATTTTATCTTCAAAATCAGAACCCTGCAAGATAGGTTAGGCTAAATGTAAGTGACAGGCCCAAATGGTTAAATATAGAGTAGGTCCATTGAAAACAATGGGATTGCATTTGTCATGGTTTAAGAATAAGAATTGTTGAGAAGGAAAAGAACAGAAAACTGAGTGTGAGAAAAAGAGAAATGTGATGGACTGTCTGTGAGGAAGGCACAGTTGACTGGCTGGGCCTCTCCATACTGCAGTAAGTCCTATCTGTTTCCCATCGCATTGCAGAGAATTCTAGGGGAATCATGCAGTGGGAAAAGGGGCCATGGCTGACAGGATCTACTTTTCATTCCCCAGTTAACCCACTTTTCCCCACAATGCAGTGAATCAAGGGAGGGCTGAAATGTGTGCATCCCCATATATCCTCTTTAACAGAGGACAAGACCCTGCTCTTTTAATTACTGCACTCTGTGACATGATAAGCTGCACTTCCTATTCCTTTTTTGAACAGCCAGTAAAAAATCTCTAGCATACAAACAATCTTTGAGATTGTTTTTACAAGTTCACATGGAAATGCCCATGCCATTTATCTTGACCTATGCATTCCTTCTGTGCAATTTTGCATTATCTGCGCATATTGAAAGCCTTTTTTCTAACATTTTGGAACACCATTTCTCCCACTTCCCCTGATATGCATATTCCGTATACCCTTCTTTCAATTGGATAATGCTTTTACAACGTTCAGGGAAAAGTGCATTTTCAAGGTAAAGGTGTGTTCCATATGTTATTTCAAAACGCAAGATCAGTTCAGGGCACAGTCCAGTGGCTGCTAGATACTGTCTGAATAGCTGTAGGATAATTCAGAGTTCCAACTCTGACTTTGGTTCTGAGGTTGGAGCTGGAATTTACTCCATATTAGAATGCCTTCCCTCTCAGCCAGCAAGGTGCTTTCTGCACTGGCTCAGCCCTGAGGCTGCAAGACTGGCCTCAAAGCTGACCCTTGGGTAGGGGGGGCAGGGGGAGAAGATGGGCACAGCAAGGCCCTGCTGTCCTACAAGGAACCCTGGTAGTGCCCCCCCCCCCAACAATCCCTTCTTCATGAGCCAGTGAGAAAAACAAAGTGTTTTGGAGGAAGGAGAAGCTCTCAAACAGATCTTGCCTCCACGCTCCTTCGACATCCATTGGAAGGCCATGATTTTCTGAGTCTGGAAGGTAATGGCCAGAGACATTCGATCACGGTAAAGTTCATTTTAAAATGCAGACAGCCTCATTCCCATCCCGTCCCTTGTCATAGTCTTGTAAAAGTGGTAGCCAAGTGGACTGTAAGAAAAGGCGAGGGAATTGTGCCTCTGTTCTCCTTTTTCCTGCCCATAATTTGAGTATTGTTTTCTGGATCCTGGGATTTTGCCAGAGTCCTGATGGATAAATGGACCACTGCTAACATGGTTCTTCTCAGAAATGAGTGAGCAGGCACATGGAAGTGTGAACTTTCTCTAAGTTCTAGGTCTGGAGCTCAGTTCATATGGGCAATAGTGAAGTCCACCTTAACTGGTCATGCCGTTCATGAATTCATGGTCTGTGCTCCTGACCATTCCCCTCTTTGAGGCCCAGTTGTGACCTTGCAAGGGGTGGGGCAGCCAGCACTGCTCTTTTCATACTGGCTGCAAGGGGGCAGGGTGGGGGTCAGTCTTCCGAGTGCCATCTATAAGGATCCTATAGGATTGCACCCTCAATATACTTTCCCCTGTATTATAGTTCTCAAAAGCATGAACAGAGGCAGACAAGCTGGAAAGGGTTCAGAGGAGGGCAACAAGAATGGTCTGGAGACTGGAAACAAAGCCCTGCAAGAAGAGAGTGAAAGAACTGGGCATGTTTAGCCTTGAGAAGACCGAGGGGAGATATGAAAGCACTCTTCAAGGATGTGAAAAGTTGCCTTATAAAGGAGGCTAGGATCTCTTCTTGATCATCCCGGAGTGCAGTGCACAGAGTAACGGGCTCCAGTTACAGGAAGCCAGATTCCTGCTGGAGATCAGGGAGAACTTCCTGACTGCTAGAGCAGTACGACAATGGAACCGATCACGTGGGAAGGTTGTGGTCTCTCCCACACTAGAGGCATTCAAGATACAACTGGACAGCCTTCTAAGAGGGATGGTTGAACTTGGAGTCCTGCATTGGGCAGGGGGTTGAACCAGATGGCCTTCTGGGAGTCTTTCAACTAATCTATTATTGATTTGCCACTTCTCAACCAAATGGCACACTTGATTGATTATCACAATAGAGCCAATCCTTATCCCATCTTTATTTATATTTTTGAAAATCAGTTTTGGCACCCTGAAGCCAGACTGTAACATAAAGTCAAAGCTACAGTGTCTGCATGAACTTAGTATTCAGATAGCCTGGTATCACTTCATTCCATTTCCCTAAATAAACTACTTTGATCATGATGAATGGCATTATATCCACAAAGCACTTATAAAATACTTATTATATACATAAATCATACATATTAATATATAATTATATATGATACTTATATAATATTATACTTAATCATACTTTGCCAATAGTAAGTATGTTCATACAGCTTAATAATATTACATAATATGTACATACAACTGAATAATATGACAGAATAAAAACTTTTTTTCTAAATCGAGCACCAGTTTTCAGTACAGTGTCCTTGCAGATGCAATTCGATTATGCACTCAGCTCATGCTCAAAGTCATTCAGTTACAGCACAGCAAGTGAATAGCTTCTATGCAGGGGACTGTGTGAAGCTGCAGTGCAAAGACCATACAGCACGCAGCTTTCACAGAGTCCGCATATTCTGACTGATGCTGCCCTGACAATCTCCTTCTGCCCCAAATATTTTATATAATATGGAACTGCTTTTAACAATCTGGAGATTACTGCTGATTGCTGGAGACCCCAGGCCAACCCTGGAGGAGCAGTGACTTTAGCAGATGTACACTTGGCTCTGGACGGAATCTGAGGAAAATGAGAAAGGAGGAAAAATGCTTCGATGCTCTTCTTTATCTTCTGAGCCGAGTGAGACTCATTGTTCTCATGTTATATGGCAATTTTTTCATGATAGGGTTTACTCCACAAACTGTGTCCAGATAGCTGAGTCCCGTTTGTTTTGGGTCAGCTTTGGCCAGTTTCAGTTCCAGCAACAGTTCCTCCAGTTCCAGTAACCTGAGGTGGTCTTCATTTGAGATCTTCGGAAAGTTATTTACTTCTTTGCAGAGTGCATTCTCAGTCCCCTTAGGTCTGCCATAATCCATAACATGGACTGCCTGGATTGAGGAACTCTTCCTAACCATTGGCCTGGCAGTCTGACGTCCCCATTCGCAGTGATCTCTAGGTCCCTGGTAGAATTCTGGAGTGCAAGCTGATGCTCTTGGTAGCTTTCAGGACGGTCATCCAACTTGGCAAGTCCCATGTTGACAAGTTCATGGCTGATCCAATAAGTAGCAAGCTCCATCATCTTGCACACCTCATACGGTGGTGTGGTTTGTAGTTTGCTTGGCGTGTCAGGATTGAATAGCAAAGTGGCATTCTGCTGATGAGACATGTCGAGAGGATGCATGGAATGCATGCCTGATGCTCCTAGCAGTGGTTCTTTGGGAGCTGTGTCTTGAGCCCAGTTTCGCAGGAGATCTGAGCACAAGGCTGTGCACCTTCCCACATGTGTGCTGGGGCTGAGAGTCAGTGTGCCCCTTTCATGTGCGCGCATGCGTCAGGATCACTAGAGAAGCAATTTGCATTTGTAGCATAATACACCTGGGGCTCGCCTACTTTATGGGTGTACATGATCATCTGGCGCACGTTGGGTGGAAACGTCTGCATCAGTTTTGTTTCTGAATCAGAGAGCGCTCACTCTCCTTTCCACCCAATTTGAGGGGTAATTTGCCAAAGCAGAATGAGTCCCTCTGTCCATATGGCTATATTCTTAGCATTATGTTAATAGCCTGTCTCTTACCTCTTCTAAGGAAACCAAGGTGGCTTACAAGCTTCTCCTTCTCTCCATCCTGGGATGCAGGTTAGGGCAAGAGGCAGTGACTGCCCTGAAGTCACCCAGTGAGCTCCATGGCCAAGAGGGGACTTGCACCCGAATCTCTCAGGTCTTTCTCCAACATTCTTACCACCACACCACACAGCGTCTCTTTAGTTGTGAACAACATTATATACTTTGAAAAGCAGTATGAAGGCAAGGTTTTGATGTTTTGATCCCAAGATACCGCATCAGTTTTTGCAGGATTTCTCCTGTGTTAATGGCTAAGCCTTTCCCAGTCACTGAAAGTGAACCGTACACTTCTGTAATTGAAATTAATAATTCAGTTTGGCAAGAGAAAGCTTATAGCTGGTTGCTTTTTGATGCCTGTGAATCTCTGCCGAAGCAGCATTCACTGCTTGATCCAGAAGTCGTAGAAGGTCAGTGTGGTGTGGGTGCCATTTGATTTTTCAGTCGGACCCTGCTTTGTCTACAGGATATTGATATACTTGTATAGCAATGATTGTTGTTGTGATGGCAGTTGTGCAAAGATGAAAGCCTCACATTGAGGGGAGGGCAGATTCACACGTGAATGTTCATCACTCGGTATCCCATCACTCAGTTGGCAGCTGGACAACCACCACTAAAAAAATGCTACATTGATTTATTTATAGGATGTCTTTGTCCTTGCTAACTTGTTAACTTTTGGGAAAAAATGATAAGAAACCTCCAGATTATGACTTCCTGTGATGCCCTAAGTAGATCTTGGGGTTTTTTAGGTGAACAATTTAGTCTCAGCATATATACAGCACAAGCCTATATAGATCTCCTTTAAAGGAAATTATACTGAATTCCCAGATGAGCAGATAGAGGAATGTAGCTTCAGAAACAATTTAACTGTGGCTAGAATTTGCATTGTTGTAAAGTGGAAAACTCCTGCACCACCTTTGTCATTTGATTGGCGTCATAAAATACAGACTATAACCTTTGTGATTAAATTAATTTGCTGTAACCACATGAAAAAGCCATTTCTGATAAACATGGTTCAGTTGGATATATTCATTATTGGAACACTGTTTCAGGATGGCACAAATCCATATTTATTATTCTTTCTGTTAAAAATTATGGTTTCGTTTTTACATATTTAGTGTTGATCAATTTTGTAATTTATATTTATTGAAAGTGAAAATGTTGTTGTCCTTTACCTCTTTTTTACTTAAGCCAACTCTCCCCGCTTCAATAAAAATACAATAAAATAGCCCCACTAAGCTATATCAGGAAAGTCTAAGAAGATATCAATAAATATCCATAGTGGGGAGGGGAGGAGAAGATTAGAAATAGTAGTAGATAGCAATAAAAAGTAATTAAAATCATTTGAAAAAGCAATTTAAGTGTATTTGTATGTCTTTCACAAGCTAGATATCTTCCATCAGACAAAGACTGGTTCGTGTGAACAACAGAGACCCCATAACTTATTTACGTGCATTGAGTTGTGCTGTGGCTTGGTGCCTTCTGGGTGACATTTGAATATTAAATTCACAACAGGAGCTTTTTGTGTCACCGGAAGCCAACGATGGTAGTGCTGATCTGGTCCATTCCGTCTTTCCTTCTGGTTATTAAACTCAAGACTGTCCTTTGAAGTGCAGTTCCTTCACTGCAACTTAGCAGATTACGGGCAAGCATCAACTCTAAATAGTCTTCTATCAAGGTTGAGGCAGAAGCATTTGCCCATGTGAAGAGCTGAGTCCAAACAGGAGACTTCCCCTTTGTCCTGCCCTTTCAGTAAAGCTTCAGACTTAATGTCTGAGAGCAAGACAGTGGGAATGGCAAAGACCTTCCAACTGGGCAGCTTGTTTCTCCCATTGCCTCTTTACTGGGTCAAGGACTGGGTCTCACATTTGCTTCCCTTCCCAGCATGAAAACCCATCCACTCCTTCTAAAGCATCCTGGTTCTCCGAGAACCAGGCTCTGCCCGAGAAACTTCACTAGGTAACCTTGAAACTTCAAATTTCTAATTCCCCCTTGGCTCTCCACCTCCTCCTAACAATCAGACGAATTTCTCTGAACAGTCTCAAATGAGTGAGAGATGGGCCCACTTTCTACAGGTGGCTTGTTGCTCTGGTTAACCAATTGCCCAGAACTCACGAGCTGTTTCAGAGCAAAAGAAATCATAACACATTCAAGTTCTAACTAAACTATCATTTGATACTCAGACGGCAGCAGCCAGTGAAGAACTGATGAAAATGCAGAACAGGGAAAACTTGCTCTGAGGTTGGAGGTGGGATTTCAGACTTGGAGCACTCTCCCTCCGCACTTGCAGCTGCTGCAGAAAGTGCTGTGTTGCCTGTGGCTCCCGGTTTGGAAGGGTGACCTCAGAGATGGAGCTTTGTGGGCAGGGAGAATAGAAGAGGAGACAGGTGCCACCAGCATGGCCAGTATCCTGGTGGTGCTTCAGCTTCCTCTCCGTATGCTGCAGAGAAAAATTGGTCATGCAAAAGTTTCACAGGGTAGGAGAATTCCATAGCCCTTCTACTGTCAATAGGACATCCGTGATCCTCTGAGTTTGAAGGGTTACTGGAGAAGACTGCATTTATTTATTTAGAGTTTTTGTATGCCATCCCATCGCTTATAGCCTCGGGACAGCTCACATAAATAAACAAACATAATACAAAATACAATTAAAATCCAGAAACACCCTGGCTGCACAATTAAAACCTATAGATATTAAGCGTTGTTAAAATATTTTTTAAATAAAAAGGTCTTGGCCTGGCACTGAAAAACAAATAATGACAGCACCAGGTGGACCTCTCTGGGGAGCGCATTCCACAGATGGGGCACCACCGCAGAGAAAGGCTACACATTTTTACTAGCTGGCACATAGAGATGAACTGGGGAGTCCTTGAAAAGTAGTGGTGGATGCAGCCACAGTGAGAAGTTCCTCTCTTGAGTTTTTGCCAAATATACATCAGATGCTGGCAGAAGAACCTTTGCAGAGCTCCAAAAAGACCTGTACTGGGGAGAAGGCAATCCATCAGCAACCCCGTCTCTTTTTCTTTCAAAAATTTATACCCTCCATTTAAATGGAAAGATTCTCAAGGCAACTTGCAAGTGACAGGTAATAATACAAAATAGAAAGCCCAAACTCAGAACTCAGCAACTTCTAATACCCGGTCAAAGGATGGGGCAAGAATATGCTTCTCTTCTTTTCAATAGTCCGAGGAGAAATATTAATTGGAGCAGATTTATTTTTCTTGGAAGGCAGGGGAAAACACCCCTGTCCATTCAGGATTTTTTTCTAGTTGCTGATGGGTTCACCAGGCTGATCTTTGGCCACTAAGGTCTTGTTCCTGGGAGGTGGGAGAAGCCACCTCCCAGTGGCCCTTGGTGCCTGACCAGGGGCAAGGTCAGAGTGTGTACAATAAATCCTTCTCTAGGAAATGCTGTTCCTGCACTCCTGGGCTCCCTACCCTGATCACGGACTGCTGACAACTTCATTTCGGAGCCCAGCCATCATGAATGGGTTGTTTACGCCACCCCACCACCCGCAGATGGGTGTGTGGACCAGCCTGTGCGAACACAGAAACGGGGTATCCTTGCAGTATAGAAATGGAGGAGAACCCTCTACCCTGGACAGGGGGTACAAAGTTGCAGCAGAGCTGTGCCTGAGTGTGTATTATCTGACCCTGTTAAATATTAGAACAATACTTGTGAATATTTCATCCGATGCAAGACGAATAGCTACAAGGTAGATCTTGTTTTACAGTCATCATCTGCCAACAATGATAATGAGGCTGCTCTAGAATCCAGGATAAATGTCATCCTTTCTAATGAACATTTTGCACCTCTTCCATTCCAGAAAAAACCATCCCTTGGCTCATAACTATCCTTGAGTAATAAAAAAGAAGGATAAATCCTTAGAGTGATTTATTGTTCATCGGACATAAATAAATGAATAGAATTTTCCACTGGCATTCATATCTCCCTGGCTAATTCTTTTGGAAGCTGTCTTTTTTTAAAAGCTAGTAATCAGTGCAATGTCTACTGCTAGAGTGAGAAATACATGCGCACATACATAACCCCTGTTTGCTTAAGGAAAATTGCAGGACGGCCAAATATGCATATAATTTTATATATATTTGTAAATGGAGAGTTCCCCAGCCTCCATTAAATGATGAGGCCTGACCTCTTAGCCTCACATCATTGGCAAACAGAAGGGGGAAGCTAGGCAAAGAGAACAACTATGGTAATTCTGCTTAAATTATTACATAATTTCAGCCAAATGAGAAAAGGATTCTGAGGTAATTGGTCTCTTGGGTATGATAAGGGCAGAACAGTTTGTTCTAAGATGGCCTCTCGTGTCCCCAGACCACATTAGAGTTGTCACAGGGAATCAGGAACAGCTTCCTCATGCTAAAGTAAAGCCCTCGCAAACGATGAGATGAAATTTGATTGCATCGGGGCCTTAGCATTTGTGTTGTTACATTAGTTAAGATTAGCGCCTTTTGAAGTATGTCTCTTTCTTCATTTCTACTGGTGTAAAATGGAAGAAACGTGAAACACAATGAAGGGGATGGAAGAAGACAGAATTTGCTAAAGGGCAGGGGGCAAGAAAGGAGAACAGACAGTGTTTAGGATAGTTATGGGTTTGCTACCTGTGAGTAAGCCCGTCCTCATTCAATTAATCATTCATTCCATTTCTATGCCACCCAACAGCTAACGTTCTGTGCAGTTTTCTCAAAGATTGCAAGACAAAATACTGCATGATAAAAACTGTGTCAACTCTACAAAATGTAAAACCAATTTTAAACAGCTAGAATGGGCTACAGTAAATTACCAGGTTCTAATGTGAAAAGCGACATCATAGTCCATAAAATACATGAGTACAAAAGCATCTTAGCCTGGTGCTGAAAAGATGGCAGAGCTGGTGCCAAGCGGACCTCAGTGGGGAGAGAATGTCACCATTAGGCGACCATTACTGAGAAGGCCGCCACACTTCTGAGAACTTTTCCCAGGTTATGAATGGGGTCATGCTGCTCCCCTGTCATGGGCACCAGCTCCTTACTTCATATAGTGCTTATGTGAAGGGGCCCAAGGCATGCCCTGAACTATGAGCACAGAGCTCCTCTATACAACCATGGAACTTGGTCCAAGCAAGATTCTACTCCTGGCCCAGAAGAGCTCTCCATGCAAACATCTTATGCTTGTCAGGTCAGGCAATTTACCTTGTGGGAACTTATGGCTTCATCTGAAAGCTATGCCCTGTCCCAGTTTTAGACCTGACAGAAGAATGTCCATGTGTCATAATGACTCAGGATGACCAGTGGATTCCTGTTCATGCAAGTGGATTCTTAGGATGGACGGAAGCAGAGAATTGGCTGAAAGCATCTAGGGGTGTGGGCTGCCTCTGCGGAGACTTAATGTGAAGTACCCAGTCAGCTTCTTCTTGATCCTCCTGCAGCTCAGAAAAGGGGGATGTAGATGCATCTCTCTTTGTGACATCAGCCCTTCAAAACTGTGGGGGAAGGATGTGCTGCCCTCCATAATGCCTAACCTTTGGACAAGCTGGCTGAGACTGATGGGAGTTGCAGATCAAAGCATCTGGGGGCCACCAGGTTGGCTAGCCCTGCCTTGCAGCAAAGCTGCACATGAGGGTGGGGAAGCAAAGAGCCTCCAGATAGGGCTGAACTACAACTTCATGCCTGTCCATGGCCTATTCTGGCTGGGGCTCGCAGGAAGTCGCCATCCCGCTGCCCAGTCATGCTGTAAGGTATGGCCGTATTGATACCCCCGAAAGGCAGCTGGGAACTAGAGAGGAGAGTGGCTTATATGAAGCAGTCAGCAAGGTTGGAGCTGAAATGAGATTTGAACCAGAGGCACTAAGCTCCTAAAAATACCATCTCTCCACTGAAGTTGCTTAACTGAGCACCTGCATGATGAATGGAAGTCCCAACATCTCCTTGTGATGTTTCAGAGTTCCGGTTTGGGCTCCTGTCTTGGGGTGGTGGTGGAGAATACAGAAAACAGATTCACCAATGCAAAAGGAGGGTTCAGTGTTGTTAACATGGTTCCTTTCTCTGGGACTCCCTTAGTGTCACTAGGTTTCATACAAATCTGTGTTAAAAGGCCATAAGTCCCCTTACACCTCAACTGAGAAAAGAAGCTTGCACCTTATAAGCCAGCAGAACTGGGGGGTGCAACAGTGAAACAACAACAATGAGCTTTTCTTCCTTCCCACTTCTTCCTTGTGCCCTCCATGTACCCTATTTGAGAGCCTCTGATGCTCAGCTGTTCCAAAACCACGTGCTGTGCCAATGACACCAGAGGTCATGTGTATTTTAACAGGCCCCTGCTGCTATTTTGCTGCCAAACCTTCAGGATCCTTATTTTTGGCAGTCAGTTATTAAATAAAAGAACACCGAGAATGCAGGTCATAGAGCACAACCACCATTTCTCCTTCTCTCGGCTAAGTTCTCTGAGCAGTTGCGAGTCCGGCTGCAGATGCCTCTTTGACTTGGCAGCCCCCTTGCTGCTTTATGGATAATTGTCCCTTCACCCCACCTGCAGATCTTAGCAATGCTAAATAAAAATAAGGCAAGGCTGCTCATCCTCACTGAAGAAAACTAGTCCTTGCCACGTTTCCCCCATCTCCTGCTCCCCACTTTTGGGAAACCTCAGGCAAAAATCTCCTGGGACTGCGACTGCCCAAGCAGCAAATCTCATTGGTGCACAGCACAAAGTCAGCCCCTGCATAAACCGTTTTGCTCAAGGTCCGCTCTGGTGCTTAAATATGTTATCGGATTTAAAGGAGCAAAGTAAAGACTTGGCTGCTGCTTGGCAACATCCCAGTTTTACCTATTGTGGCTGATTGTGCAACTGCTGAAGAAGAAATGGAAAATAGCATGTTGCAGTAATGGCCATATGTAGATCTCCGGTACAGTTTATTGTCCAAGGACCTTTCTAAAGCACAAATTAAATCTGTTTGAGAGGGCTGGATTCAGCCGTGCCATCTTCCCACAGATGGATGAACTCATCCATTTCAGTTTCTCCCCATCTCTCATTTTCCCAGTCTTCCCAAACGTTGGGAATTTTTCTAATCTTAAACTCAGTTCTTCCTGAAGTGTAAGGGAAAAAGCACATGAAAATTCATATATCTAGAGAGTCTTGCCGGAGCTGCATCCTGGCCCCTCAGATCAGGGACACTCTCAGTCAAGTCACTGCAGGCCAGAGGCCTGCTCTGTTCTGCAGACTCTCTCCTGGTCCAGCCTGGGCTGACTGACCCACCTGTCTCTGATCACATGGAAATGTCTTCACTAGAGTTATACTTGGTTCCCAAGGGGTGGACTCATGATCACAATTATTAGATGCCAAGGGATGGTCATACTTCCTCCTGAGCACTGCAGCTCTCCTTGCAAGACATGCACAATTGGACTCTTGGATTGTGCTGCTTCTGAGGAGGCCTGTTCTTGTGGGTTCTTTATAATGGCAGAGACCAGACTGAACACTCACTTTCTCCTGGTTTTTTTTTCTGTGCGGTTCTGAGCATATCAGGTCTCACTGGATTTGCTATGATTATCCTTGTAGCAAGGGCTATGTGGATTCTCCCCTCCCGCTCATCTACTCGATTTCCTCTGGAATGGGAGCTGTGGCTGGAACAGGGGGATGTGGGTCCACAGGGGTACTTTGGCATGGCTGTGGGTTCCCCCACTGCCCCTTGGCATACCTCGTGCCTTAGAGTTCTCTGCTGATGGTTGGGGACTGAACGACAGCCCTGCCTCTTAAGACCCTGGGGCCGTGCCTCTTGGGACCTCTGCTCTCCACCATGCTGCTCAGATGTACCAGCAAACCAGCAGCCTCCCCTATCCTGTCATGCAGAAGATGAGATAAAAACTAGACCATGACAAGCATGGTATAATATGATGCAGATAAGAACTGAGTTGGGGCTTAAATTAGAGCAAATGACATGGAGTCTTTCAGACTGACGAGCCCTAATGCTAACAGTGAGAAAATGTGTTGCTGTTCCACCATTTCTTCCTTCTTGGGTTTTCAGCAAAAAGAAAAGAATCAAAGAAATGGAGGGGAGACGTGGGAAGGTTATGGCATCATTTGGATGCACTGTAAAGTCCCAGGAAGGAGGAAGGCTGAAAGCCTCATGTGGGAAAGTACCCACAATGACCCATGAGGTCCATTTGCTGAATTATCATACCATGATATAGGAAGCACATATTTAAGATTTCTAAATCTTCAACTTCTTTTTTCTTGATGCCATATGACTCTAGTTCCTTAACACTGTTTTAAAAAGCTGAATATAAACTAGCAAAATCAGTGGAGCTACTGTAAAGAATCCCAAACAAAATCAACATATCAGTGTTATTTGGAGATACAGGCCAACATTAAGTACAAAGCTGGTAAATATTGTGCAAACACAGATAATGACAGATCTTGTAAAGGCACATCTATCTTCTTGTCTTGTAAAAGACACATCTCCTGCAAGTTAGGGGGTTTCCATCCTGATGAAAGGATCATCACACTATCAATCAAATGACTTTTTTTCTGGTAAGAAAAAAAAACCTGAAAAAGTGATGGGAAAACATGGGAGGATTACAAATGGAAGATACAGAATATAATTGGGATGCCCCCTACATAAATTTACATGTTTGCGGCAGAATGATTGTAAGATAAAAGCTTCAGCTGAAAGCACATTTAGGGGAAAAGAGACATCAGCATAAATCTAGCTACTACAATATTTTTCATTGTACTCTAGCGGAGACACAGGGGCCCTTGCCCTGTCCTCCTAAGCCATGCAGTAGGGTCCCAATCCAGATAGGTTCCTTTGCATATTTTTTAATGAGAGAGGTCTGGTGGACCTTGCTGGGATGTTTGGAACCCAGTAACTGCTCCAAGATGGTAGCTGCTCAGGTCACGAGTCTTAGACAAGCAGTGTAAGTTAGATAACTGTTCATCAGTGAATCTGCCGCCCAAGGCTGCTTAATGGAGGAAATAAGGGCAATAATGTGCCCTAAGAGCAGTAGCTATTGCGAGAAGTGGCCACAATGAATGCTCGTATCTTCTCTTCTGCTCCTGCCAAGCTGTGCAATTAGTTATGATGCCTCAGAGAAAGGCACATGGATCCAGTCTGAGCTGGGTGAAATAAGAGCCAGACTCAAAAGGCAATTTGGAAGCCAAATCTGGATTGCGGCTAAAGGAAGTAGGGATGGACCAATATGTCAATTTTGGATTCTCGGGGCACAATCTTATTGTTTCTAGACAGAGTTTAGACAATCCCAGGAGAGGTTAGAGTCCCAGCTCTGACCTTGGAAACATGCTCTGAGGCTGGAGCTGAGACTCCAGACTTGGAGGGTTTTCCCTTCGCCCTCATAGCTGGTGTGGAAAAAACTTACTGGCTGCAGCTCCAAGGCTGGAAGACCAACCTGAGACTAGAAGTTGAGCATCAGTGAACTTGGCAGGGAAGGGGAAGAGATCAACTTTGCTAGGTATCATGGTGGTACCTCAAACTGTCTTCCTTATGCTGTAGAGCAGAAGATGCAGAGGGTCACAGAGGTGACCTTTGCCTCCCTGCTCCTCCTCTCAACAAAATCCTTTGAGTTCAGTGACCTATGGGCAGCCACACTGTTTCTCTTGTCCCCAGTGCTATGTTATCTTCATCCCAAACTTGCAGATTGTCCCCAGCCTTCTGTTTGGTTCATCCTGACCGTCATAATATATTTTAAAGATTTGTCTAAACGTTTGCATATAATGTTAAATTTAATTTCATATTCATTTTGTTGTATTACTCCTCATTCATGCAGTTTTTGTATGCAGTTTTGAACAGAGAACTTGATTGCAAAATTTGGAGAAGTGAAAATTTTGAAGCATCACTGAATTGGGTGGTTTGAGTATAGTTCTGAATGTGTAAATGGATTTCTCCCTCATCTCTAATAATAAGAGATGAATTTTCGGAATGCTTTCTACAACTGAGATGAATTTTTGGAATGCTTTGTTTTCTCCTGTGGATCAACGTGAAAGAACAGCTTTGCAAGATGAATGATTACTGCAGGAGACAGCAGGAGGGAAATCAAGCCAATTCCAGAATAGTTTGATGGCATAATGGTTGATATTACAAAATATACATACTTTTATTAGAACAAAGAAGGAACATGAGGCATGACAAGCAAACATGTTGCTTGATCAGTTGTCCTTTATTCACTCATATTTCGCCCCCAATGTGATGTTTTCCTTCAGTTTGCCATAAGACTCACATATTTTATGAGTAGTATAGGCTGAGAATAATCACCGGTCTCATCCATCTGTACCAGGCAGATCTGGTGGAATACATGGCCAGGATTCAAACCCAGATTTTAAACAGATAATAACTTTGAAAAGCTCCAATCCTGGGCCTTGAAAAATCTGTTGGATTGACCTTCTCCCACATGGTATTTTTTAAATATCAAATTCCTTCTTTTATGAAGAAAGTTGGAAAATTGTATACAAAACTGGATCAAAATGAAAATCTGACACACACCAAATGCAGAGCATGTCCATGCCTTTTACAGAGCAGAACTATATCTGATACTGGAGCAAAGGCCTTCAATGTCATTTGCCACTTGTGAAGGGGTGTGGAATCTTTGACCCTCCAGATGTTGGACTGCAGCTCCCATCATCCATGACCTTTGACCAGGCAAGAAGGGGGGGATAGGATCTGGAGGTCAACAGCACCCAAAGATCCACTGATACAGAGGCATCTGGTTGGCTAGTAGAGAGTGGTGAACGATGGTCTGATCCAGCAAGGCTTTTTCAAATGGTTCTGGGACATTCTGTCTCTGCTTTGCAGGTGAAGTGGGGGTTCCACCTGGTATGTGTATTGGGCACCATGTGGCTTGTTTGCAAATGCATTTCAGCAAATGCAAGCAGCACTTCAGAAGACATTCTCTCTCTCCTTAAAAGCCTTCACGAGAAGGTGCCTGCAAGGCCCTCTCTGCATCTGGTTTATGCCATTGCTAAACCTCAGGGAAGAGTCTGTGGCAAGCACTGCAGTCATATCCTTTTCTATTTTGATTTTAAAGATCAACCATAGGAATATTGGCATTTATGCATGTTTTTATGGCATCTAACATCTATAAAAATAAATACTATATATAGTAATTATCAGTGTAACTTCCTAAAGTAGCCTTCCGATGATGAACCACACTTTTCCTCTTGCAAGCAAATTATGTTTTGTCTCTGCTTCCTAGTTACCAGTGAACTGGCCAATAAATTTCTGAGAGAAGCATTTCTGTTGAAAATGCTGTTTCATAGATATCGCATTGTGTGCAGCAAATGCCTTTCAGATAAAGCTTAGCTGGCATTTCTCAAAAAACTTGTTTTCCTGATACTATTTTTTGAGATTTTTTTTCTTTTCCTCAACCTCATAGGAAAAAAAAAAGGGTGCTCGGCAGAATTTTCTCCAAATTTTCCCACCATTTTGTGAGTGTTTTCACTGGTATCTCTTCCCTGTTCTGAAGCACTGTGGAGAACACAACATGGTGGTCAATTGGCCAAGCCAATAGCTGCTGCTACACCCTGCAGAAGCAGCAAAACAAATACTAATGCGGGGTTGGGGGCAGCAGTGATGCTGTCACAGGTAATGGTAAGTACCATTCTGAAGGAACAGCAGGTAAACTTCTCCTCCCCCTTGAAAAAAATGGGAGAAGCATCACCTCTTCCCATCCCCAAATTCTCTGGCCAGAGTTGCCTCAAGAATTCAAGCTGCCGTTTGAGCACAGCTCTCGTTTCAAATGCTTATCAAGTCAGCAGATTCTTGGTACAGCCAGGAATCTAGGTTAGTGAGATATCTGGGACGGTAATCCTACTGAGAAGCCCTCCTAGTGCAGGGGTCTCCAGCACAGGCCACTGCAGGGGTCATTTCTACATTTTTATTAACTTGATGGCTGCACTGCAATAGGAAAAGCAGTAACAACAACAAAGTAACCAGAAGTACTAAGCATACAAGTGCACCTGAACAGGAGGCCGTTACTTCAAGGTTCTCCTTCAGCGAAGGGCGAGCAGTGGAGCTCCAGATATTTTGGCTTACAGTTCAGAGAAGGGCCTTTTCAGTGGTGGCACCCCGACTGTGGAACACGCTCTCCAGGGAGGTCCACCCAGCGCTATCGCTTTATTCTTTTCGGCGTCAGGCAAAGACCTTTTTATTTTCCCAATATTTTAACAGTTAATTGGTTTTATCCTTGTTTTTAATCATCATTTATCAGATGCAGTGTGCTGCGTGTTGTTGTTGTTATGGTTGCTTTGTTTTTTGTTTTTGTTTTATTTATTTTTTGTCATTTTTTGTAAGCCATCCAGAGACTTTTAGTATTGGGATGGCATATAAAAAACTTTAAGTAAGTAAGTAAGTAAATAAATAAAATTATCCCTCACCATGGGCTAGGACAGATGGGAGCTAAAACACCTGAATGCTCAATGTAGGAGGAGGAAATATTCTCAGGTTTTGGAAAGGGCTTTCCTTCCATGTGGGGCACTTATCTTTAGCCAGATGTGTTGTAAAGACCCGTGATTTTTTTTCCAGGGACCTGTGAATATTTTCTCTTCTGTTTGGGATGCATGTGCCTTCCCCTGTTGCTGCCTCTGCATCTGGAGGACTGAAAGTCACTCAGCTCTGCCCCAGCGTGTAGCAATAGCACTTTGCCACTGAACAGCGGCAGCAGCAAGGTAAAAACTGGGCAATCAGAGACACCAGAAAGTTCATGGAAGGGTAATGGAAACAGGCCTCAGAACGGTCTATGCATGCGCCAGTTGTGCTGCTGCTCTGTTCTTTCAAAAAAACAAAGGCAAACGCATTATATTTTCTGCCATTGTCAAAAGAGCTGCAGGACCACGAAGGAAACACAGGAAGGTCGTGGAGCAGCTGCTGTCTTTACCACCCCACCCTACAGGACAGAAGAAGCACGGTTTCCTGAATGATGGCTCAGCTCAGTGCCAATTGAGCAGCAACACTTTCCTGGCATTAAGCATGGAGGGGGAACCTTCCTGCTGGCTCCAACCGCCAGGTTGTCTCAGCTTGTCCCAAGATGTTCCTCAGCGCCTAACACATCTGAACCCTGCCTCCCTGCACCACTGCCTCATCCATACACTGGGACTCCTCAGCTTTGCCTGTCCAGCTGGCTCTGGATTGAAAATATGTGGCATTTTGGAGGAAGCCCACCTTCGTGCTCCTGGATTTCAGCCTTCTGCCTAGCAATCCAAATTTGGCTTCCAGGACCTCCTGGCTACACTTCCCTGTGCCACTGCTCTCAACATGGACTATGACCACTCACTCTACTCCAGCATTATTTTACAAATTGTTCTAGCTGGTGTGTGAGATCTGCAACCTCTACAGACAATTTGCCATGCGATCTACACTCCTATCACAAATCCAGTTGCCTGTGTGTCTAACAATGACATCTCCTATCATCACAAGCACCTCCGAGGCACATCCTCGGTGTGAGTGGATATCTGTTCTTCTTCCAAGGACTCCATCCCTTTTATGGATCCTTCCCAGAGATGCCTCCAGCCAGAGAGGCTGTCACCCAGGAACTGGGAAACTGCTAACGGGACTCCAAAGGTGTTGTCTACAACATCAATGCCTGTCTTAGTTCTCAAGATCAGCACTCTTGACTTCAAGGGAACAATAGAGAGCCAGGAGCCAATCACTCTGAACACAGACCCATGGCTATTGTCTAGCTGGCAGGCAGTTATGTACGCTGTCCACTGGAGAGCTCCTATACTCCTGCTTGCGTTCTACTTTCCTAACATTATTTTGTCAACATTAATGTTTTTGCTTACCTGGAAAATATCGCTTACTAGGAGAAGGTGGGAAATGTATGCATATGTATAATCATTCATTTACATTTATTTACTGTAAGCAGGATGGGAAGAATCCGCTGCCCTAGCCTCTTTGTCCTGTTGTTAAACACACACGGGTGCTTAACTCACTTGTGTGCTGACACTTCATCACTGAAGGGTGAGTCATTTCATCACTGGGACTTCTTGTGCTCATTGCATATATTTTTTTTAACAAATCAGCAAATGCAGGTGATTAATCAAAATTGTTTTGAATACTGGAGAACTGTTGAAAGACGGAGTCCAGGAAAGAGGAAACATCAGCCAAGAGATGCTCTGAATTCTTTAAAACATGGGTCTAACATTGAAATTATTCCATTTAGAGTAGCTCCCACAGGATGTGGTTGAACAGGTCTCTGGTTCTTATGAAAAGTTGCCCAGTGGTTTAACCTTTTTAATGACATAGGAAATTGCATTGTATAGAAGTCGTGTTCCCATGAACAAGAGTGAATATTGGCGGTTGGTTGCCTAAGTCATTTCTGGACCAAATGCTCTGTGGGGCTGTTTTAGGACTTTGAGGAAGGTAGGTGAGTCAGCCAAACAGATCTTGATTAATTAGCTCCAAGTGAAAGAGCAGTGCCAGCTGAGAAAACACTCCTTCAAAGCTGAGTCTGAACTTGGAGATGGATGGACCCTACCAAGAGACTTGCTGGCTTTGAGGGTTAAGATACTTGGAGGAAGTGAATGCATGTGAGAAGGCATGCCAGGAGCATGTGTTGATCTGATGTGCTCAGTCAGCTTTCCTGAACCTGGTCCCATCCAGATGTGTTCAACTAACATTCCCACCTAGAATGACCACAGGTGGTTTATGCCCACTAGGCATGATGTGAACTGAGGTCCAACAAAGCAGAAGGTTAGGATAGGCTGATGGTGAAACAGAACTTGATAATGTGAAGAGAACAAAGTGTCTTGCAGCACCTCAAAGACTAACACATTATTCTGGCATAAGCTTTTCTAGTCCATGGTCTCTTTCATTAGCAGCATGGAACACGCTCACATAAACACACACCACTGATGCTGTGGTGAGGCAGCAGACACTGGTGGCTCCAGGTGCTTGAGGTGGCTTGGGCGATACTCAGTGAGCGCTTGCCTTGCCATCAGCTCTACCACATCCTGCTTCATATCTGCAGCCACTTACTCGCTTGTCAAACAGCGAGCCAGTGAGCAAGCTGGCAGTGGCGTCTACTGCTCCTTGTCCATACCGCAGCTTGTGATGGAACGGAACCTGTGCATGCATTCTAGCTCAGCACCTTCTCGCTCCACTTGATGTTGCCTTGCCCCACGGTGACCACTTGCATTCTAGCTCAGCACCTTCTTGCGCCACTTGAAGTTGCCTTGCTCCACGGTGACCACTTGAAGATCTACCATAGAGGTTAAGAATAGAGAAAAGGACATTGTTTGTGGCATGTGCACAGAGGTGACAAACTGCTGGGTCTGACCAAAGTTCAGTCTGGTCCAGTTTCCTCTTTCCAACACTGATAAACCAGATGCCCGAACAGGGAATCCTACAAATGGGGCATGAGGACAACAGCACACTCCCCAGCAACTGGGATTCAGTGGCACAATGACTGAATCTGGGGGCCACCTACAGCCACGGTCATCATCTTTCACCCTGGACAAAACAATCCGGGGGTGCCAAAAAGTCTAAGGCTGCAATTCTCTGCATATTTACCAAGGGTGTAAATCACACTGAACTCAGCTGGACTTACTTCTGAGTAAGCCTGTCTAGAATTGTGGGTAAAGCATCCAGATTCTGAGCTAAAATGTCATATCTACTACAGAAACCTTAGCTCAAAGACTACCATTCCATTTCAATAATTGTCCATGATGGATTATCACATATCATCTCTGTTCAGACAGGAAAAAAGCGCTACATCTCCTAGTATGGGAGTTGAATCATGAGAGACAGTTTCTGTATATTTAAACTGTTTATTTTATCTTATTTGTGTACTGACCTTCATCAGAAAGAGATCTCAGGGCAGTTTACACAAAGCTGTCATTAAAAGCATAAAATATGGTCAGCAACAATAAAACAACAGACTGAGATCTATGTGTGGGGCAAATGATAATGATAATTGCTCAGTTTGGAGTCCTGCAGCAGGCATTCAGCTGGCTGAGGCATCATGAGAGACAGTGGGGCGCTACCCCACCGGCAGAGAGAGAAGTCCACCGGTGGCGTGGAGTGCCAGAGCTCCACGGGCGTCTCATCAGTTCCATTCTGCCAGCAGTGGATGCCAAAAAGGGCATTCTAGGAATGTGGGAAGCATTGCTGAAGGTGAGCAGGGATCTCCAGGCTCTTTGTTGTTCTGACAAGCCCATGAAAAAGATCCCAAACTATATCAGTCTTAATGCTGGCATAATAATCTCTGTTCCACTGGAGACTATTGGCAGAATTTAACAGGGTTCTTATGCTTCCACCAACTTTCTTGCACTCCTCCAATTCTTGTCTGCATGCAGAACCCACCACTTGCGGAACAGAGATCTAGTCCTTCTAGGGTCAACCAGATATGAGCGAAAAAAGTTATTTTTGGAATAGGGTAGGTCAACCGAACTCACATAAAGGATGCAGGAAGAAGCATTTCTCATTGTAGAGCTTCCCCTGGCAAGAATTCAATCTCCACAACAGTCATCCAACACAGAGTTGCTATACCTACCATGAATTCATCTCCTGGTCCATCTATCCATTCTTCCTTCTTGCCTGCCCCAAACTTCTCACCCATCCTCCTCCTCTAGTTTTGTCTAGTTTTAAAATTTGTGAAAGGAGCACTAGGAAAAAAAAAGAATGATGCAGCACTTCCTCTGTCTTGTTACCTTTAAAGGTCTAGACAAGCATCCCTGGAGGTCCTGACAATCTGTGCGTGTCTTCCCAGTTGTCAATTTCCTACATTGGCCGTACCTGCCCTGGTGCCTTCAGGATGTCTTGGAATGCAATTGCCATCATTCTTGGCTAGCATGGTCAGATGTGGGACAACCTCAAGGAGAGAGACAAGTTGGCTTGAAAGTTTGATGGGTGCTGAAGTCCAACACATTGGATACAAGAACTCTTTGTTTCTTTAGGAAAAGAAAATAGGAAGAGACGAGATATAATTTATGGCTTTGGGACTGAACTGACAAGCTTGGGTGGTTGGGAATACTATACTACAATGTAAATTGGAACTCTGGAACAAAGGAGTGACCTCAGAAACCTCATAGGAGACTTTCCATTATGGACACGGATTGTGAAAACTTCCCTGCCGGAGGTGTTAAACTGCTGACCATGATGTAAAAGCCACATTTACAACCCTAGTTCTCCTTTTGTGAAAAGATTGTAATGAAATTTTAGACAATGGTAATTATATTTTTCTGGCTTTCAGAGTACGAAGGTCCCAGTTGTAGCACCATCATTCAGCACGTCGTAGTTCTTTTATTTCTGACTATTTCTGACAGGGAAGACTGCTTAAGATGTTTCCAGGGACACCTCATCCATATAATGGTGTCATGGGCACAACAAAACCATTGTCCACCCCGCCCACCCCCCCAGCCCCCATTTCTTGGAGAGCAACATTTATTTATTTAAAACTTTTGTATCTTGCCTCTCCTAGCACTCGACATGGCTTATTGGTAAGAATAAAAACACACCAGTGATAAAAGTATGAAAATAACAGATTTCGATAAAGAAAGCTTAAATGGGGCCAAACTGAAAACTCAGATTTGTGTACACCTTTAAGTAAATATTTGCAATAATAATAAGCAAATCTATTGTTTCTGTATTTTTTCTTTGTACACCTAATTCTATTTGATCTATTTCTGCAATTGCATATGCTGTTCTATGGTCCTAGATAAAAGGGCAATTTGTAACCATGTTCAGAAGTAATCCCCATTGAATCTAATGGAACTTACTGCATGGTCAGCATGTATAGGATTGCAACCCAAATTGTAGTAAATATGCAAAATGCCATTCAATTTAACATTCCTTTAAACTGGGGGACTCCATGGAAGCCAAAGGATAGTCAAGAAAATGAACCCTTGCAGTGAACCAGCTGCAAGGTTAATAAATCGTTTGTAAGTGAATATTTTGTGGTAATTAGGACTGCTCAGTTCTATCATTTAAAATGATTATTTCACTCACTGCAATTTGTGTGGCCGCAGTTGCCAAATGAGGACCGGGGCTTACCGTACCAGGCTCCCTGCAAAACAGAGCTCATACCTCCAGAACACAAAGCTTCACAGCAAGCAGCTGTCAGGGCTGGCAGAGTCCAAAGACCTATATTTGGCTTTGTCGGTGGAAGCGGTGCAGGGGTGCCCTGACATCACCATCTCTGGCTGGGTCAGGGAAGAATTTCCTGGGGATCTGAGCCACAGGGATGGTGAGGTCTGTGCTGCCTTAGCATCAGCTGGGCTGAAAGGCCGGGGTCAGGGCACGGCTGGGGAGGGGCGAGCTGTATGGCCATAGGCCCTGGCTGACCTCAAACAGCACAGTGAATCCCTCATCCCTTCAAACCCAGAAGAGATGCATGCAAGGGGAAATCATGGGAAGATTACAGCTGCACTGAGAGCTTGTTTAGCTTCCACAATGTCGAAAAGCTGTCCAGTTTCTCAGGGGGGCTTCTGCTGGTTTCTTTGTCACCCAAAGACCAGGCCCTTCTGCTGCCTCTTGCACTGCTACTGGTGCTCCAGGTTCTTGAGGGCCAGTAGGCAAGACACCCCTCCCCAGTGTGAGCCGGCCTTCACACCACCATCTCCACCGGCTGCCCCCATCTCCTCCCCTTTCTTATCATCACTTCCACTGGCTTGCCCAACAGTCAGAGACCGGCGTGCCGGCAGGTGGAGCAGTGCTGTTTCCTCTTCTTGACAGGTGGGTGAACAAGCAGGTGAATGGTAAAAGAGGAGGAGTAATGGCGAGAAAGGCTCTGGAGAAAGGTGCACTCCCTGAACTAGTTGACAGTCGGCAGGTTATATATTCTGTGTAAATTCTCCCCTCATTTTCAGGGCCAATGGAGCAGAGGGTCTCGGAATTATGAATGGTGTCACGAGTGAAAGAGGTGCTTGTGCTTGTTGCAAGTTTCAAGGCCAGGAAGATTCAGACTCTCCAGATGGAGAGGATGGGCCCTGGGAAATTGGGAGAAATGGAGGGGCTTCTCTCAAGGCCTCCTTTTCCAAGTGCTCAAGCAGATTCTGAGAATGTGGGGAGAGGGAGTGGGACCGGAGCTCCAGGAAGCAGCTGAGCTTGATCTGACTCTTGACCCTATAATGCGGCAGTGGGAGAGAACAGCTAGCCAACTGCAGGGGCAGTGTACAGAGAAGAGGCTTGCCTGCCTCCAAGAGGGCCCTTGCAGAGGGATGGGGCACAGGGTTACTTACTCAAAAGGAGGGTTCTTGGAAGCAACTAGTTTGGGTTCAACGATCTGCTCTGTGCACGCTCGGAGACTCGTTCTGTGGTGATTGTGCTTAGTGAATGTACACTGGAGAATAAAGAGCTTTTGCAAAGAAATGTGCAATGCGGCTTTGAAAGTACAAAGGGGGAAACCTAGCTCTCACCAAATGGCAGTATTCCATACTGCATTTTTTGTTGTTGCAAATATCAGTTTATCTACCTTTTTTAAATATGGGGATTGCCTGATTTCTGTCTGACTGCCCTCCCAAAGGTATTTGCCTGCCCTCATTTTTGAGCTTCTGGTGCAAACAGCAGGAAGGGGTGCGATTCAGAAGCAGGGCATTTCTTTACATGTTCTTTCATTTCCATCCATTTAAAAGGATGCAGGTAGTGGGAATGGAAAGATACCTGACTGAGATTCAGACTGAATGAGGAAGCACCTCCTCCTAAGCCAACCTGCCCAGGCAGTATGAGCATTAGAGAAGGGTCTTCTTCACGCATCATCTTCAGGAGAAAAGCATCATTCCTGTGCAGAAAAGAAAGCCTTCTCTATGGCAGTAGCCCCATTTTGGAATACCCTCCCATGTGGGGTGCTAACAATGGGGCATTATTTTCAGTGCTGGGTGAAAAATGTTTTTTTTGTCCAGTCTTTTTAAATGACTGTCTTTTCAGCTAGTTGTATAGTTATCTCTTTCAGTTTTGTGTTGTTGTTATTGATTCGTTTATGTTGTTTCTAACTGCACAGTAGATGTTTCCTTTATATGCATATTGCCCTGAGTATGCTGTCTTTTTCCTTTTTTCTTTTCGATGAAGGCAAGGCTTATACATTCCAAAAATAATTTAAATAAAACAAAATGTTGCCATTAATGCTTAGCACATAACAGTGAGTAAAGACGGTATTTTCTATTCAAACTGCAGGATTGGGACCACAGCAGCAGACAGCTGGTTAAATTCTCCCTCCACCCTTTCCCACTTCGGTCCCAATCTAGAATGGATCCCTTGGGGTTGTTTTCAAGTAAAATTAAGGGTAACATGTCCTTTGCTCTGAAGGTCAGTCAGTGGCCTGGTTAGTAGGCCGGATGAGGGAACGCCCCACACTCTTGCGCAAGCAGCCATATGTGCCCACTGTCCATGTGTTAGCACATGTAACACGGGGCTCATGCACATAGGCAGGTGCCATTTTTCCACATATTGAGCATCACGGCACACCAGTCGCCCCCAGGTTTTTCCCTCTGCCTCTTTGGCAGGCAGGGGGCAGGATTCAGAATAAGTTTCTCAGTGGGGGAAAGACAGGCTTCCCACTGGCTTTTGTTAAGTGTGTGTGTGGGGGGGGGGGCATGTGCGTTTGCATGTCTTCTTTTTGCTCTTTAACCTGCAAATTGTCCCATGTGTGGCCACAGTGACACTGAGCTCTTTGCAAAGGCTTTCACTGGGCAGCCCTTGCTGTGGGCCAAGTAGGTGTTGTATAAACTGCACAATGGACATGCAATGGACAGGCTTCCCTCTGTGCAGGTACATGCAGCCCTGGCTCAGACTGGGACCTTGGTAATTTGGGAGTGGGGACTGGAGTTCCTTCTTCCCTTTTCATGAAAAATTCCATCCCAGCCTTGGGGTGAGGGCTTTAAACAAAAGGGAAGTCCCCATGGATTTCAGTGGTGCCACATTCTCTTCTTAAATTTGCCCCCCTCCCCCCCGTGTGTGTATGGAGAGCTTGGCATGAAAGCAGGAGAGGGGCACACTTCAAGCCCCCCTCAACATGGCCATGATCCCAATCCGAAGGGGATTCAAACACTCACACTGCGGTGAGGAAGCCAGTCATGTGCTGAAGCAGAGGGTCTGCCCCTGCCTTCTCCCAGCCTCTGCAGACCAGAGCCCAAACCACACTGAAGCCAGGGAGCTGCCTCTCTGTTGTGGCGTCCCAGGGTAAAGACAGCTGCTAAACAGCTAACACTCAAAGGCAATCATTCTTCCTCTGACTGCGAATATATCCTGCCAGACTGGAAAAACCACAGAGACTCAAACAAAGAAATGTGATATCATTCGACTGGCCTCTGAACTTTAGACAACCTACTAAAAATTCTTCAAACATACCAAGATTTGCCAAAAATATGGAAATTATTAAGTGTAGAATGCGCAAGCATTTTAAAGGATCAGTTTACACAGCAAGTCCCTTGAGATTTCAACACAAAATAAACGCTGCTCTCAAAATAGGGGGCTGTTGGTGCTTCAGACAATGTATTTTCTCGCTGTTGTTTTTGCTATGAACTTTGTCAAGTTGTGACTTCTGGCATGACAGAGAGGGGAAGACTAGGGACTGGTCTGGGCCTGCTTGTCTGTCTGTCTGTGTGTGTATGTGTGTGTATGTGTGGGTGTGGGTGTGTGTACGTGCACACACACATGGCTGGCATCAAGGGTATGCTTGGTTGGGTACCTGCTGAGGGCCCGCAGCCCAGCAGGGGTATCCACTGTCATGAGCTCAGCCCTTCCGTTCTTGTTCTTGGGCTCCAAGACATCAGATGGTCTCTCTGCAATGAAGACTTTATTAGCACTTTGCCGTTCCAGGTGAAGTAAAACCCTCTAGCGAGTTGGAAGAAAAGCCTCTGCTCAAGCCAAGAGCACTGAACCCAAGCTGGAAACTTCTCCCCAAGCTCATTCTCTTTCGGTAACTCTGTGGCTCCACCTTCAGGATGGCCAGCCTGTGAGACCTACGCAATGCCTCCTCATAGGGTCAGGGACTGGGCAAGGCAACGGCTCACCCTCCTATTTCTTCCACAGCATCACTGCTTTTCTGGTCAGCCTGGGCACCGGTGGGCAGTGACCCCGAGGGCACGTCAAAGGCCTCTGCCTCTCCCTGAATCCCCCAATGCCCCATCCCTGAGTCTTCAAGGTCCTGCTTCTCAGAATCACCACCACGATGACCCTGGGGGTCTGCCAAGCATGGCGACCAGGTTCATCACGGCATTCCCTGGAGGGGCCCCTCTTTCCTGCTGCAACCTGCCTGAGCACTGGCCCAGGCAATAGCAATGGGGTGGAGCGGGGCAGCCGATGTCACTGCGTACTTGCTCACTGGCTCACTGCAAGTGGTAGCATCAAGGAGCAAGGGGGTGATGAGCAATATGAACCCCCGGCTTGGCCAAGGATCCCCAGAAACCAGCACGGTGTGTGCACATGACTGAAACCAAACAAAGCCAAGGCCAAAGCCAGTAATATTTTAAACGCTGACACAACCCCATTCATTACCCCATTAAAATCAGCGATCCTTTTTGCCAGGATGCCGTGGGAATCTCCCTGTTAGGAACACAGTCCAGACGACAACACATTTTTCCTGTGACAGGCTCAGTGTCACCCAGGGATGCTACCTCTCCAGTGAGCCCGCTCTTGCTTCATAGTCAAGAGAGATTAAGATGTCAATCGGTCTTCCTAAGGTGAAATTTCTAGTCCTCAGGAGAGAGTCACATTTCACGCAGGGGATTTTCCAGGAAGCCTGTTGTGCTAGTCACATGCTCTTGGGGTTGCACTTGAGGTTGCTTACACTAGTGCAACATAATTTGCGTCAGTGGAGTGACTTTGCTGGACACATGAAAGCTGCCAGGGGTGGGCAGAAGCGGGATCAGGATCATAGTGGTGGTGGTGGTGGGGGGTGGATTTAGCCCTTCCTTCCAATGAGGCTGTGTTAAAATTACTTCCTGGGTCTAATAGTAGCTTTGGGAAGGAGCGGATCTCTGAGTTTTGTCCAGGATGATGGTGGGGTCCAGAAAAAGGCGCCCACATCCATGTGGGGTGGTTCCCATCCTGCTTCCTTCCCTCCACCCATAGAAGCGATTTACATTGCTATTTTTAATGCACCTGAATTACTTTCCCTAATTAACATAACAACTGGTTTCACATGACATGGCAGCCATCATGGGCTGCTCTCCTAAATGAGTTTTCATCTCAGAGAGCCCAGACTGACTCTTCTGGCTGGCTTGTTGGTTGCTGCTTGTTGGAGGGCAGCAAGCCGTCCTGACAACCTTGGTGGCTTGTTGCTGGCATGATGGGATGTCAGGTTGTCTGAACTCAGGTGACCAACCCCATCAGGGGTACCAGAGCTTTGAAGGGGCTGTTATTGACTGGCAAAATGGGGATTGTGAAAGCTGGCTATCAAGCTGGGAATCATGATTTCCAGAGGGAAAAGAAGCAGGAAAGGGGAAACAAGCTGCAGTGACAGCGAAATGGCTCATATCCACAATGGGGATGAAGGGGCAGAAGCTGGTCCTGCTGAAGTGTCCCCTGGGATACCTGCAGGAGATTAAGAAGGGGAAAGGAAGGGTGAATAATTCATGGCAAGCCTGATTGTCTGTCAGGTTGTCTGTACAACAGTTGTTGGCACAACAACCAACCCATTGTGGCTGACAGGGCCGGTTGTTGTGATTGTGCATGTGCCCAGTGTGTAATCAGATTATGTGGGTTGAGCAACTTAGACAGCTAGTTCAGTTATATGAGTTTTGGCCTTTTGGGGGTAGAATCCAAGCCTGATATTTCAAAACATTGCTACAAAATAATAATAAGGGTGAGAAATGCACATACCAGGGATGATTTGACCTCCTTAACTAGTGCATTGCTTCTTCTGAATATCATGGTCAAAAACCCACATGGACCACCAATATCCCACTGGAATGAATAATTGTGTACCGAGCGATGTGCTTTTCCTTCTGAGATAGAGCAAACGGCCTCCCTTATGCTTGAAGGGAGAGATCTTGATTGTTTGTGTCTGCACTAATGGAGAGATGGAACATGTCATGCATTATTTGTCCAGCTGTTCTATAACTGTATATCTATGACATAACATTCTCCCCCAGCTGTTGAAACATCGTGACAGGACAGTTGCTCAGATTTGCAAATTAGCCAGTGAAAACAGGTGGGGGAATGACAGAGAAAGAAAGACAGGCAGGCAGGCAGGCAGACGGACAGAGAAGACAGAAGGACGGACAGAGTCACCTTTGCCTTAGCTTTGGCCCAAACATGCTCCAACTTTCTTTTAAATTCACATTCTAAATACATGCTTTAGATTTTAGTTGTGTAGTTGCTGGCCCCACACTTTAACAATTTAATTATTTTATTGCCTTTTAAAATCTCCCTCCCCCCCTCTCACTCTCGCACACACGCACACACACACAAACGCTTTTATTTTGCCTGCACTTGAGGCAAACAGCCCCACATTTTAAACTTGATTTCACTGTTATTTTGCCTTGCTGCTGGGATGGAAGAGTGATTCGTAACCACACTAATGGGCAACAATACACTTATGGGGCCTTTCCAAAGAGGATTCTTCCTGGGGTCGGGTTGGCTGATTCAGGACTTTAGACAGCCACAAACCATGTGGGACCTGTGCCAGATGACATGCAGATCCCCACTACTCTGAAGAGCAGGCTGAGAAATAGCAAGGGCAGCTCAAACAACAAATCGTCCAGGAAGTACTGTGACACCCACTCCTCCAAAAGGAGGGTGTCATTCCCCTTCTTCTTTCAGCTTTAAGGAATCTGACAAGCAACCTTTCAGGGTGGTTCATGGGAAGTTTTCAGCAAGCAGCTTATGCAGCCATTTCCTCCCCCTAATAGGTGTCCAGACCCTAAGGTCGCTTTGGAGGTCCTTTTCTGTATGCCCCTGCCCAGTGAGAGGAAGCTGGCAGCAGCTGGAGACAGGGACTTTTCAGTGGTGGCATCTCCATTATTTTTCCTGAGAAAGACTTGCCCGGTGCAGATGTTGTGGACTTTTTGATACTTCATGAAGACCTTTTATTTTCCCATGCCTTTTATTCTTTAAAAAAATGTTTAAACATCATACAGCCTTGTGATAGAGTAATAAATTTATTCTGTCTGTGTTTGTGCATGGATGAAGTCTCCTTTATCAGAGAGCTCAGGCCACCCATAATAACTCAGTTAGCCTGCACAGTGGCACCAGACCCTGTTCTTGCTACTGCAACAAACATGGCTACTCCTCTGTAAATGATCTTTACATCTTTTGCAGGGTTTTAGGACAGGTTTAACTTTGCTTTCATTCCATTGTTGGCTTATTTTTTCAGTTTAAAATGTTATGTTTAAATTTGTGGACTTCATGGTTTTAGTGAAAGCACCAGAGAACATTTTGTTTTGGGGTCTAGGCCAGTCAGACAATCAGTCAGTTAATCAGATCTAGTAAACTGGAACGCTGAGGCCCACGTTGCCCCCAAATCACGGCATGGTTTGTGTGGCTTTACATACTGGGAACCTCACTAGGTAGTCAGCAGTACTATATTAGTTTGTAAATGAAAAGACAAGCAATACTGTGAAAGAACAAAATGGGTTTTGTCAGCTTCTAGGATTTAAGTAATTTTATTGCTGCTGGCACTTTAAGAGAAGACATCATGGAATCGCCGTATTCGGGCATTCAGAAGAACTGCTGAGCCGCCACCTCCGTCTGACCTTCTGTAGTGGAGGATGAACAGTGAAGCCAGATTCTAAGTGCGTTTGGCTGGATGCAGGTAGACCTCTCAGTGGGGGACCTGCACCGCCCCTCGTGCCTGATTACGGGAAGCCTTCAAGCACACTGAGTGGAACACACTGATAATCTCCCTTCAGACCGTCATCCTTAATGCATATGCAGCAGGAATAGGAAGGCTGGGGCCAGTTCCTGAGAGGGGGTCCTTGGGGGCACATCTAGCATGCACATGCCAATGTCCCTTCCACCAGGGGTAGGCAACCGGGTGCCCTCTAAATGGCCTGGGTCACAACGCCCACAATCCTGAGACTGGCCATGCTGGTGGAGGCCTATGGGAACTGCAGTCCAAACCCTCAGGAGAGCTGAGATTGGTTTGTGCCCACATTCTTCCAAATGCCTGCGCAGGACTAGCAGCTCACCCAGCGCTACGTGAAGCATGGATTGTGCGCTTAGGATCTCTTGCTCACAGAAGCTTGTGCATCCTTTTCACAATGTCATCATTTTCCAGAGTCTCCCTATGTTTACTGGCCATTTTTCCAGCCTTTTAGAGAGCAAGAGTCAGCCTTTTCCATGGATGCTAATCATTTTCCTGGAGACTGTTAAAATGGAAGAAGTCATCTCTGTAAAGCATCATGGAGAGTACTTCTCGAGGTGGAGCCTCCAGTCTAGAGGTGAAACTTCTGGTTTTACATTGAATGCCCAAGGCAGCAACTTGGAATTACACCTCCCAAAGGAGTTGGCCTGGTCATGCTTCCCATGAATGGCCCAGACTGAGCTGAGAGCACTGAGCTTCTGACCGTGGTCACAGTGCTTCCTCTCATTGGGTTCCTTCTTAAGGAAGGAGGCTTGCTGCTCAGGAACATTCATTTCCTGCTTTGCTATCTCCTACATTTCCTTGTGTGTTATTTTTACTTGAGGGTTTGCTAGCCGCTCTTATGGGTAACAATCATGGTTGCTGTATGAAGAGGGCATGGCCGCCCTTCTGGTCTCTTCCTTCCACATCCCAGGAATAAGAAAAGATGGGATGTCTTCTGGATGGCATTCCTGCCATGTCTGTCCTACTGCAGTTAAATGGTAGCACCCCTTACGGGCTCACTGCCCGGGACAAGTGCGCCCAGAGCTCGGTGGTGGGTTCCTAGGAGGTCCCTGGTGCTAGGAGAATGAAAGCAAGCCTTTCCTTCCCCACCCCTTCCCTCTCGGGTCATTAAACGAGGAGGATGCTATTCTCATAACTTGTCCAATTCACACTTGCCAGAGCTACTAACATTAACCTCGGAAAACAAATCAATGGTTGCAATTCGGATGATTTGCTGTCAAGAACTTAGCCACAGTGAGTCACTCACAGGTTAAATGGATAGCAGCAATTGTGCTTTTAAGCCCTTTGGGCAGAGACCTTTGATGTGCAATCTAAGCACTGGAGTTTTAAGAACATCATGTGTTCCCCAAAGCCTGAAAGGAGGTAAAATCCCTGAAGGTCTTTAGGTCAGAATTTCTTTGCCTAAGTGAACTCCGCATTTATCAGCGGTGACTTTCAGCTCGCCTGTGTCCGGATTGCAGAGTGCTAAGGGAATGTTTCTGCATGACTTGCACTACATGAATAAACCAGTGATGACAGTGATGAAAAATGCAGGCTCTTACATCAAAAGTGCATTATCCAGTTCCAGTTCTTATCCTTAAATGCGTCTTTGCACCTAATTGTTCCAATGCATGTGTCACATGCTCACAGTCGGGCAGCAATGTTTCTTTCAAGGAGAATAATAAGCTGACACTGAATCTATGCAAGTATGGCGAAAGAATACCGAGCCATGGACCAATGGCTTTTATGCTGTATGCACATTCAACTTGCGTATTACACATTATGACCTGCTTTCTTATCTTTTATTCTTTTGAGCAGACTGCCAAGTGCTTTTCCTCACCTGCTCTCTGTATGGGATTATGTTGTCCACAGCAACCCATGATTTTTTCTTTTTAATGCACAGGTTGAAGAAGGTTTGGACTGGGAGGGCCACTCCAGCGCATGCATTGGAAGAAACTTATCATTTATAGCCCTTCCAGCCATCTCCCAAGCTTTAGTTATGCAGAGAGTGGGCCTCTCTCTCACTCAATGCAGGCTGTTCAGATAAATCAATCTGTTCCTGAGGTAGAAATGCGGGACAATGACTTTGAAGCTTCAAGGTTACTGAGTGAAGTTTCTCAGGGGAAATGTGATAATTAGCCTGGTATGGAAGGGGCAGAAGTGTTTTCTTGAGGGGAGCATATGTGAGACCCAGTTCTTGCCCAGTAAGGAGGTAAAAGGAGAAATGAATTGCCCAGTTAGAGGGTCTCTGGCACTCACACCGTCTTGCCCTCAAGAGGGAAGCTTTACTGGACACCGAAGCTTTACTGAATTGGAGGAACAGAGGAGAAGCTTCCAGTTTCAACTCTTTACAAGGGCAGATGCTTCTTCTTCATCTTTGGTAGAAGGCTATTTAGAGTTCACAGTGTTCTGTAATCTGCAAGAGGATTGCATTTCAATAGATGATCTTGAGTTTGATAACCAGAAGGAAAGAGGGAAAGGACCAGCTCACTAGAGTTTACATATATGCTTCAGTTCACCCATCAACACCAAGGACCAGAGGCCTTCTGGATAAGTGAAAGGAAGGGGGCAGGCCAGAGGTCTTCTGCTTTTCTGGCACTTGAATGACAGCTTCTTTTTAATGTTAAAACTATCAAACTGCTGTTTTAAGTGGTAGGGATGGGGGGCTTTTAGGCACCAAGGGAGGTGTCTAGGGGTTCTGTTTTGCTTGCAGGCTCCATGTTGCTGACCCCAGGGTTTGGTTGGGACCATGCAGCCAGAGGGAAATGGAGGAACCTGCCATCTACAATTGATGCACCAAGCTCAGGAATGACTATAGCAACTGGCATCTGCTCCCCAGGGATTCAGGCAGGGCTTCTTCCAGACTTACCTGGACATATTGGGGATTGACCCCAGGGCCCTTTGCATGCAATGCATGCGCTCTACCCCTGAGCTATGGGCTCTTTGAGAAGTTCCTCTTCAAAAACATGGTGCCAAGAGAGCAGTTGGTGGCACAGAATGGAACTCTTGAAGAGAGGAAAAGTGGTGTGTGTCTGTGTGAACAGAGGGCATTCCAGCCTCTCCAGTACATTCCTTGCAAGCAAAAAAGGGCTGTTTTGTTGGGCTGGCAGAAGAAAAAAGACTAACAGAAACCACTTAACATTAAAGCATGTGGGTGATGTCGCATTCATGCCCTGCTTGCAGGGACCAACTCTGGACTGGATGGACTGCTGCTCTGATCCAGCACAGCTCTTCTTGGAATATTGCTAAATACTCCTGAAATATCAGATAAGATAAAAATGGATTTAATTATTCAAATGCTGTCTGTATTAGTTTCCCCATGTTCAAATGGTTTTTGCACAGCACTAAAAGGTGTATCATTGCCAGCAAGCAACACCAGCACCAATATCACACTAAATCCAAACAAAATAGAAATCAGACATCAGTCAGATACTTAGTAAAAAGAGAGCTCTTGTGGAACTTTCAAAAAGAAAGCAAGGAGCAAGGTCCTAAACTCCTTTGGGAGGATTTTTCACACTGTCAGAGGGGTGCTTACAGCCCTACTCTGAACAGTTGCTGTTACCACCTGATATAAAATGTCATAGGCTATTCTGAACTGCTCAGAGTGCTTTGGCTGTTGGGTGGCACAGAAACAATAAATCAAATTTAAAAGATCAGGAAACCAAGCCAACTGATGAGAATTCAACAAACAAGCCAGTTCACTGAAGAGACAGGTGGTTTATATGGTATGGGAATCCTGAGCCACATGAGTTTTTAAAAGAGCACCATGAGCAGAAGTCAGAAGTAGAAGGGCATGCAGTGAAACTAGCATAGCATGTAAGGGCATCCTTTAGCTCCACTCAGAAGATGGGTGGGAGCATCCTGTGCTGATGGAAACCTCTGGGCTGTTTCTCTTCTGTGCTCTGCCAATTGGCTGCTCTGAGATGGGTGAACCCTTGAAAGAGGACTCTTGGAGTACTGGGACTTTCATTTGATCAGGGCTGGCTCCGGAAGGTCACAAGACTGACCATTTTCCTGGGTTCCTGACTCCCATTGGCCCAACTGTGCCACAATTTACACTTTGTAAAGACTATCCAAGAAGTTCAGATGAAGCCTAAGAAAGTCATCCATGTGAACATCCTGCATCTCCCGGGTTAACTCTTGTTCCTCTACACAGTGCAGGTGCCACCTGGGAGAGACCTCCCATTCCTGGAGCCATCCCTCTTACATTTGTCCCTGCCATCTTGGGGGTTTAGGCCTGTGGGAAGCCCCTGTCATCTAGATGCCTTCCCAGGCTGAAGATCAGAAGTCTGAATAGGCCTGTGATTCTGCATTTTGCTGCAGAAGAGACCTGCCAAGAATTCCCGTTATCTCTGATTCAAGACCTTCTATCCCACACTCACTGGACATTGTTCTCTCATGGGTATAATCTCCTGGACCCATCCTCAGATCCAGGAGAAGAAATGCTGGGAAAGGTTCTGCTATTGTCCTCATTTTCCTAAAGTAGTGGGACTGGACACCCCCCTGAAATCTAATTTGATGAGGGACATGCTACAGATGTTTCAAATAAATACACGACTAACTGGTAGATAGGCTGCAACTGTCATATGCCTTTCTTCTCACTACTTCCTGAGCAGAGATCTACAAGAATTTAATTTCAGTTTGTTAAGAATCAGAACTTTCCTGCTTCTCAGTCCCAGGCACAAATGGGAGTACTTTCCTTAGGTAAAGTGTACACATCCCTGAAATTGTGATTGCTACAAAAAAGTGCTCTTTTAAAATGTACATTTTGGCGGGGTGCGGGGGAAAGCACGCATTTTCATGCTTTAGTTTGCTGGGAAAAGTACACACTGGGCTGCATGCTCAAAAATGCATCTGCAAATGAGCACTTTTCCCATTAAGAAAAGAAACAAGCTCCTGTTTAGGAACGAGAATGAAGCAAAGTGAGCTTCGAAGCTCCGTAAAGAGCTTGAGCCTCATAACCTCTCCCATTCCTCTTTCTGGCTTCCTGGCAATAACATATGAGTGAATGTGTTCCCCCCCCCCCACCCGCTTTATGATGTCCATGTTGTCCCTCTTCTTGCAGTGACTTGAGTGAAATCAAGAATTTAGATGAAAGAATTCATTGCTAAGAATTAGATGGGAAAACATCCTCCATGTTCCAGCATTTCCCATCCTGCAAGTTGCAGGATGATTTTCTGTCACAACATGCATATGATTATGATCCTTCAGAGGGTATTGCTGTCTTTTCTCATTTGTCCAGAAAGAAAATTCAAATATCATTTTTTCCTCCTTCCCTTTTGGGACTTGAAGTTCTTCCAAGCTTTAATTAAGGACACAAAATAGGTAGCCGTGGGATAGACTCCCTGGCACAACTTTCCGAGAAAACAATGTTTTGCTTTTCTTCTTTTTTCTTCTTTGAGATGCTATCTGACACAGGTTAATATGCTTGTAAACATGGTGTGGTCACCAGATCCCTTCCTTCAGTATTTAGACTGTGGAGCAATTTTGAAATGACATCACATGCAAAGTGGTTGCCAAGTTGGGAAATTAGACTTATTTTTGGCAGACAAAGAAGGTAAGGAGGCAAAAGGCAAAAGTTAACACACATAACCAGCTCCGTCGTTGCCCTTGGTTTTGCCATAAAAGTTCAGCAACATTTTTATTTTCCATATCCAAGCCCAAGAGCTGCTATTCAGTCTGACCAGAGATTATTTAAGCAAACAAACAAACACAAATTACACTCCTTTCACTGAGCCAGACTTTGCTTCCAATCTGGGCCATTTTAAGGACACATGGAGAAGAGCAAAAGCCATGGTAAATGATGACTGACACGCAGTGTGCCTGCCAGCACAGGTCTGATCACAGAGAGGTCTGCCAGCCCCTGTTTTGGCTCAGCGAGGCCAGTCCTACCATTAGGCAGGGAGCGGCTGCAGTCTCTGGCAGGAGATGCTAAAGGCTACGGGATGGAACAAGATGTGGGAGGAGCTTTTATCACTTCCTCCAAACTGGGCTGCTGGCCCATTTTCTGGATCAGCGTACAATTCAACTGTTCATCTGATCAGCTTCTGTTCCTGCACCAGAATCAGGGCCATCTTGTCCTTCACTTCAGGTAGCAACTCTGCTGCAACTCATATCCCTGCCAGGGTGGGGTACTGGCTTGACAGAAGCTTGGCACATCTGGATTCTAGTCATTACTTGGCCCTGAAACTCGCTTCATGACTTTGGGCCAGTTACGGAGCTGCAGCCCAACCTACCTCACAGGGCTGTTGTGAGATTAAAATGGAAGGAGAATAACTATGTAAGGTGCCTTCATTTCCTTGCAAAAGAAAAAGAAGTGGGATATAAATATAACAGTAACAAATAAAATATTATAGTCATGGTACTTCACATTACTGTGCAGCAATGTGACTGCCACACATTTGTACAACTGTACAAATTATTAATTGCAAGCAACTGTGGTCTAATGGACTAGGGCTGTGACATCCACATTCAGTTCTGAAGGCACCCAGTAGCCCACAGAATAACTCTGACCCTGCATCATCCACACTGTCTAATTTACCTCATCAAGTTGTTGAGGGGGCCATTTCCACTTTGGTGCAGGCCTTGTTAGATCATTCACACATCAGAGAATGGGTTCAGTCCACTCATTGGGGATTAATCGGCTTGGTTTATATTCATTTCACATGAACATCTGACTGTGAATTAATTCAGCAATGCGGCAACCTTCACACTTCTCTGAAATTGCAATTAGGACTTTCTTAAAGATGCAGCACAAAAACTGCCCATTGGAACCATTCAACGGCTTCTCTCACATCCTTTAAGGACACCACGGAGAGGCATAGTTTGCTATTCACACCCATCAGAAACAGTTACATGGAAGGACAGATAACAGTGTTGTGCAGATGAGATATCCTGGAACCTTAACGGTTCAGAACTGCCATGAAATGTTACAGTACAGGTTCTGATGGGTTGGCTTTTGGTGAGGGTCATGTTTCTCCTCTTTGACTATTATATGGGATTACCCCCATCTGGTAACCTCTGGATCTGTTGGACTATAAGTAGTCCAATATGTCTGGAGGGTGCCAGGTTGAAGAAGCCTGTATTACATAATCCCCAAGAAATGTTTTCTTTGGAAGAAAGTATGCGACCGAGGCAGGGGATGAGGGAAAAAGATACCACTGTGGGAAGATTTGAAATAAACAAAACATTTTAATGGTTTGGAGTGCCACAATATTTATAAAATTAGAATTTCCCACTCCTTGGGTGCATCTGAGATAATGCCGGCAGACATGGTGAATGATCTAACCTGGTATTTATAGGTTCTGTGGCGTCGCTGCAGCGTTTGGTGTCATAATATTGGCTCAAAAGCTGCACTGCTTTTACCCCAAATCCCACAAGCTGCCCATCTTACACCCAAGCGTAAATACTGTTTTAAAAAAGAAGATATATGAATACAGAACATATATATGTATATCCATGGAGCGAGGGGGGAAAGAGACTGAGAATTATATTTCCTAGGACTTCTTAAAGCATTTGTAGAGCATGTGTATAACCTTTTTTCCTCAGGTGGAACAAAAACAATGCGTTAAGGCTCAGGGCCAAATTTTCTGCCTCCTTTCCCTCATCAAAAATAGGGTAAGGAAATATTTTATTCCAATGGGCGTAGTGGGGACAATTTTGTGGGGGAGGGTACAAGCCATAATTAAGAGAGATTTTTATCTTCCTTTGGCAGTCATGAAAATAGCTCCCGTATGCAGATACAAGTAATAGGAAAAGAAAACCATTAACACCAATATATTTCCCCTATTGCTTATAGGGAATTTTGCTAAGAATTTACCATGTTCACAGATACTTGACTCAATGTGTGAAATGAAACAGAATTTTCACACCTCAGAATTTTGTGATGTAGATCCCCAGTGAAAGAATGCTTACCTAAGTAGGCAGAACATAAACAAAATTATATTTAGATTGCTTAATTTGTAAACCATTCTGAGAGCTAATGTGGCTAATCTGATGGATTGTAAAAACCTTAAATGAATAAATAAATAATATTAAGGAAAATTGCTGTTAAATGTACTGATTATCTACAATTATGAATAATCATCCATATGATAGAAAAAGTGATTGCAAATGCATACTAATTTATTTTACATGTTTCCCTTCAGGCTGGCGGATGCTGCAAGTTGTAGGACTTTTTTCTGCTTAAACATTCGTAGGATCGTGGTCCAATGAGCAGCAATAATCATGCCAAATTATTTTAAAAGAGATCAATTTAAAAGCAGGTAAAGTTTGAGAAAAGATGGACTTGCACCTCAGCATTAAATACAACAATGACAATAACAACAAGCAGCTGTTCAAAAGTATTTTAAAAGATATGCAATAATAATAAGGTCTTTTCCTGGTGCCAAAAAGTCAACAAGCCACCAAGAGGACTACTCAAGATGGCTGAATACCTATCCAGAAGCTCCTGATGAGGCTACATACATAAGTTCTGCATGTATATAGAAAACAACAGCTCCCTGGCCTTTTTTAAATTAAAGAGAGTTGGAAAACTGGTCTGGGGTAGAAAACAATGACTTCATGATGTCTACCCTTCCACAGGGGTGTGGGTGGTACAGACCCACCAAAACCGGCTGGGCTGGTTGCTGATTGCTGGTTGACCTCGTATGCTCAGTCCTGACCTTGTCATCTGTGGGACATTTTTCTAGCTGTGCATGAGATTTTGGCTGAAAATCCTTCTCTTTCATTAGCATGGACATATTCTAACATATTCAGCCCTTGGTGAACCTTTAATGAACTTGGCCTCAGTAATGGAGGAAAAAACCCAGCTATATGCAGCCAATCCGTAGAGAGACTGTAGCTGGAAGTCCAAAAACAGTGTTGGTCACCTGCACCTCAGAAAGGATATTGTAGACTTGGAAAAGGTACCAAAAGGGGCAGCCTAGGAGCTGGCCCTAGGACTGTACTGATTCCATCTGTATTTTGCAGATTTAGGAGTCTTTCATTCTGTTATCTGCTTATTGATGGAATTGGACTTTTTAAAAGAGATGTATAGCAATTTTATTCAAATTGCTCTAATGCACATTAGCATTGAAATGCATTTGTACTAATGCATATCAATGCTAATACCCACTAGGACAAGTATGTATCTGCATGTATTCCCCCTGCCATGCAGAAATAAAAATAAAAAATCCAAAAGTCGGCAGAACCTTCACAACTTGGAAAAAGTCAGTCTTCTGGGGAGCCAGCAGGTTGGATTTTCAGAGAACTCTAGACACATTTGAACCAGATGAGTCTAGTCGGGATTTTCCTGACATCCCTAGCTGGAACAATTCCCCTATGAGGAAAGGTAACAATAGCTGGAACTGTTTAGCTTAGGAAAAAGCTTAGCATAGAAAAACAATAAGTCAGGGCAGACATACTAGAGATGTACAAAATTATGCATGGTGTGGAGAAAGTGGGTAGGGAGACATTTCTCTCTCCCCCCACCCCTCATAATATTAGAGCTCAATAGGGTCTTCTCACGAAGCTGAACACTGGGAAATGGAGCTATAACGTGGTGCTTCTTCACACAAAGCACAGTTAAACGATGGAATTTGCTATGACAAGATGTCACAAATAACCACTTTGGATAGCTTTAAAAGACAGGGAGGATAAATGGCAACAAGCCATAATGGATTGGTTGTTGGCTAAACAACCCACAGTGAACCCGAGGGACAATTGCAAGCTATTTGGGGCTCACTTCAGCCTTTGTCCTTCCTCCACTTTTTGCATTAAAAAGAGAGAGTTTTGTGAGCCACATTGTGAAGGGGACTTTTGAAGAGGCTGTCAGTGATTTTGAAGGCTGTCTATGGCTCCTGATAAGTCAGCTTTCATGATCTCTGGAAAAAGGATAAAAGTACAGTAATCCCTGAAATAGCCCATGAGTTGCTGGGATGGCTTCTTGCCATGAAGAAGCCATCCTAGGAAATTTGTCTGGGTTTGCACAATGGAGACTAGTTATGATGGCTGACTGTGACTTTCACCATCACAGGAGGCATACCGACCAGTTGGCTTGGTGTGTGCTGTTGTACTCGTGTTTCGTTTGTGGAAAGCTGGCTGGCCACTTTGTGAACAAAGTGTGGGACTAGATGAACCCATGGCCTGATCCAGCAGGGCTCTTATTATGTTCTGAATATCCAAACTTATGTAAAGTATGTGGCAATGAAACCTGTCTTACCATGTACGGTGGATGCTGACTTGACCTGACAGGCATGTTCCTCTTGAAACAATATGTTCTCATTAGGGTCTCAACTAGTGTACAGGTGTCTGTGTTTGCTGATGGGGAAACTGTGTCAGGAGCAGGAGCAGCTCAGTAAGGAGCGGACATAGAAAAGTTTAAAGTCCCAGTCATTCTCATGTCATTTATCTGCTGAGAGGCTGTCAAAATAACAGAATTGTCATTCTGATCACATCATCTATTAAAAGATTCCCATTGTCAGTGCAATTGCACTGACACAGCGTGTGAGTTTAAACACAGCCT
>NW_025335268.1:5723938-5731026 GCF_004798865.1 Varanus komodoensis | reverse complement strand
TGTCAGTGCAATTGCACTGACACAGCGTGTGAGTTTAAACACAGCCTTTTTCACTCAGGCTAGCAACTCATACTCTTGCAGCAACTTTGGGGAGGAAGAGAGATAAAGCGAGCGAGAGGGGGGGTAAGCACCAGGGATTAATTATCATCCCTAAAGATGATTGGTCTCATCCATCATTACTGCAAAATACTAATAAATAACATCTGCCAATGAAACATACGCTAAAGAGGTGCTTCTCAGCAGGTTGCTAAACCACGAAAACTGGTGTGGGCAAAAAATGAACAGCCATCTTTCATGGTGGGATGGGGTCATTGCACTCTTGTGCATCCCCAGCCAGCATAGCTGGGATGAGGGAGTCGTAATCCAAGAACATCTGGTCCCCAGCCCTGCTTTAATCTGCCAGTCTTTTATAGGGTGTGATGATCAGCACACAGCACATAACCACAGAATGAGGTATCACAAGATGTTGCAACGGCCATGAATTTGGCTGGCTTTAAAGGCAGATTGGACAAATTCATGAAGGAGGCTATGGATGGCTCCTCATCCTGATGGCTATATACCTCCAGTATCAGAGGTGCCTGTGTGCACCCATTGCTAGGGAACATGAGCAGGAGAGTACTATTCATGTCCTGTCTGTCATTTTCCCAGGGGAATCTAGTTGGCTGCTGGACTAGCTGGAGCCTGGGTCTGTCCCAGCAGGACTCTTTTTACGTTCTTAGGAATTAAGCTGCTGCTTCAGTTGATTTGATTCTCATTCAGCTGAACAGTAATTGGCTGTAATTGCTACAATTTAGTTATGATTCAACATCCAGTTATGGCTGACCTAAGCTGGTTCATTTCTAGTTAACAGAGGAAATTTAACCATTGTTTATGATGTTGATTTACTCGGTTGGGTCCAGTAGGCTAGCTGCAATTTGCCTAAATCAGCATTACCTAACCTGATACCCCACAGAAGTGTTTGATTGCAACCCCCACAGCAGACACTCAGAATTCCATTCTATGGAATAGTTTTGCCCTTTAAAAGAAAATGGTGGGGGTTTTATTTGCTTGTTTTTTAAGAAGCAACTTTCTGTTTCTCAGATCTATGCAAGTACTGACAATTATGAAGGCAATGGCGTTTGGATGTTTTACTTAATTGAAGATAGAGACCATCTGTCTTTGCTGACACACAAAACCTTTTTTGGTGGGAGAACTCCATTTATTTTTATAACATGCTGTTGGAACTAAACCTGGCTAGAGCGGTTTGATTTATATGAGTCATTGGTGTAAGGCCATTTCACTGAAGGCCAAGGCCAAGATCATCCACGATTGTATTCCGAATCACTATGTATAGGAGTGAAAGCTGGAGAGTGAAGAAAGCTGACAAAAACAAAATTGATGCATTTGAACGTGCTGCTGGAGAAGAGCTTTGTGAATACCCTGGAATGACAGAAAGATGAATAAACGGCTCCAAGATCAAATCCAGTCAGAACTTTTCCTGGAAGCAAAAATTACAAAACTGAGGCTGTGGTATTTGGGGCACATCGTGAGAAGGCAGGACTCCCTTGAGAAGACAACCATGCTAGGGAAAGCCAAAGGCAGGAGAGGAAGAGAAGACCAACTAGAGATTGATCAATTCCATAAAGGGAGCCTTGAGCTAACAACAGGGCTGTCAAGGACCAGGCATTTTGGAGACACTCACTCAGGGGGTTGCCATAAATCTGATATGACTTGCTGGCTAATGACAACAACAAAAGAATAAATAAAACGGATGGTGCAAGTCTTGCTAAACCCTGGTGTGGTACAGTTCTTGGCTCAGAAAATGCATGCAAATATTAGTATTTCAACAGGAAATGAATGTGAAAAATCTGGAAGAATTTGTATGAATATGTATATGAAATTTAGAAGGACATGTATGTAAAGTAAAGGTAAATTTCCATGCTTTAAACAATTCAAAAAGCAGGAGAGAAATTATGATGGAATATATACAAAACTAACATCAATGAGAAATAGACTGATCTGTCCATTCCTACCTGCGGGGCTGTGTATTTGGTTGCTACCAGTTATTCAGAAAGTTGGTTTGGTAATCCATAATACACATCCTTGTCTGCATTGTGCTAAGTTCAGGAAAGATTATACCACAGCCATATTATCTTAAAACATTCACCTTCCCTCAGCTATGTAAGGCCTCACAAAACTTAGATGTCACATAACATCTGCATATCTCAAGGAGTGATATGTTGATATAGCACAGCTGGACCAGAACTGTGACTTTGGAAGTAATCATTTGGAAGACGCAATTAACCACCTATTACTTTGTCCATTATAAGGCAATCTAAGGGTCTTTTTCATCTCACATATTCATTCAAAGTACTTGAGAGGAACACCATAAATTCTTGTGACAGAATTGTTTGTGTAGAACTGGTTTTAGGTTACCTTTCAAGTGGCATTGTTTGCCAGAGCTACTAGAAAGCTAGGAATGTGTCTTTTAAAAACAAAGCTATCAGTTATCTTAACCGCAGTAATGCATATTGGGAGTTGGCAACCTGCAGCCCTTCCTTGAATCTCATGTGGTGCTTAGACTAATTTCCAGAGGCCTCTGTATAAGACCAGTTCAGAACTCTGCTAAGAATGAGAGAGAGAGAGAGAGAGAGAGAGAGAGAGAGAGAGAGAGAGAGAGAGAGAGAGAGAGAGATTGAAAGGAGGGTGGCAGAAAAAAGAAGCCAATCCACTTTTGGCACTGGCTTTGGTCCCACTCACTGTCTACACATGGCCCCCAACCGATTACTCATGAGGAAAATGGCTCTTGTTAGAGAAAAGGTTGCCCATCCTTAATTTATATTAATGGAAAAATCAATGTTATGGATGTTAATTATGGCCAATTCTTATGAATATTGGCAATGGATATTATATTTTGTTAATCAACAATTTGTGGATTGAGTTAAGATTGTACTTTGCATTACGGCTGTCACTTCAGATTGATAACTTGTAAACTCAGCATATAAAAACAGAACTTGAGTGATTTCTTCACATGTGGTGCTTTTTGCAGGAAGGATTAGTTTTCGTGTTGGGAGTTTTGATCTTTTCATGCACAGGTCCCATTATTTATTTTTTTGGGGCATCACTTACTGTCAGGTATCTGTTCCCCCCTTGTGCCGCACCTTTGACCCACAGGTCTAATGGTTTTCATGCCTGCTTTAGGTATGCTCTTGTGCAATTTCACATTAAAAACAGAAGAGCTGCCATAGAATGCATATTACTCTCTTGTCAGTTTCTGCACAATCAGTACAAATAAAATTCAACATTGGAGAGAGCCAAAGGTAAGATTTGCAAGCATAAATCAATAAGGTGCTTAGGAGATTAATGGAATGTGTTATGACTATTTGAAATTCTTTATTTCTGTTTCTTGGAGATCCATGCCATCATCATCATCATGAGTTCCTTTTGCGCAAAGCGCACAGGGCAGCAAACTTCTCCTGTCCACGGCAGTGTCTTCAGCGTCTTCCCATTTGATGTCCATTGTGCAAGAGTCATCTTTTAACATCTGACGCCATGTTTGTGTGGGCTGCCCTGCATCCACTTTCCCTCTGGCAGCTCCCATTTGGGTACCAATGTTCTGGCAAACAAAGAATACGACCACGAGGTGCATTTGATGTTCCGTCACAATAGCCTGCAATTTCCTGATCCACTCCATCACAAAATTTCCTCATTGGTGACACGGTTGCACCACGTGACACCCAGAATTCTCAGCTGGCAGCACTGTTGGAAGCTGTTGCCCTGCAGATCCATAACATAACACCAAAAATCAACTTGGAAATTTCCTCCCTTCTTCCCAACTTAGTTAAATGTCCTCCAGAGAAAAAACTGCTGCAATATGTGTAGTCATAAAAATCACAATCTATTGCCCAAATCCACTTAAATCTTCACGTAGGAGTAACTTAAGTTGTACTGAGTACTGTATCTGCAAACATTAGTTGTGCACCCGGTCTTGCAGGTGGGGGTGACTTGGTGCTTCCAGGAATATCAGACTACAACTTCCATCAACCCCTGAGAGAATGGCCAGCAGTCAAGGATTGAGCAGATTGTAGTCAAAGCATTGGAAGACACCCAGGTTGCCTACCATTACCTCCATTTGATACATTCAATCAGGTTGTAATGATGCAGTTCTGATTTGGTATATTGGATTGTATCAAAATTGGGCACTTCTGGGAGCAGAAAGTATTTAGTAGTTTCTGTTCTCTGATAAACTAATGTTTGGTGTTTTTCAGAGTAGCGAACTTGGGCTATATACTCATATGTTTGGATGAGAAGAGTTGATTTATTCCATATGGTGAGATCTTGATGTTCCATTTGTGTATAAATTGTTATAAACAGAGAGTGTAGGCTGGTCACATTTAAGTTATAAATCCTATCCTAGATCCTGTTGATTTTCATGAGATTCAGAGTGGTGTAGTAGCTAGAATATTGTGAGTCCCAGCACTGGGTGACTTTGGGCCAGTTATTGTCTCATAGCCTGACCTACCTCACAGGGTTGCTGCGGGACTAAAATGAGGAAGGACTATGAAAGCCTTCTGGGCTGCTTGAAGGAAAGGTGGGATAAACATGTAACAACTAGATAAATAAATAGTCGGGCATGTGGTTAAATTTCTTGCACTGAAGTTAGTAAGACTTAAAATATGCCACATCAGGCTGGTCAAGTTCATACATAGTTTTTTATGGCATAGAAAGATTTGGGCTAAACCTTGGCTACTAAATTGTCCCCAACACTTCCTCTTAATTATATCAAAGTTAAGTTTCCTCATAGCACAGATGATTAAGAATATTTTCAAAATATATTGCAAAATGATATTTTGCTTCTACTTCCTTCACTAGACTTCATTTGCTATTAAACAAGAACTGTTGTAGTAGCAGCGACAGCAAACCGCTGCATTGATGATACGTCTGAGAAATAATTTCACCCTTATAAACCAAGTATTTCCTGTGGATAGAATTGAATAGCTTGGAATCTGGACTGGGCGAACTCTGTAGTAATTCTCAGCCCTTTCCCTCCCCTGACCTCACTATTGGCCTCTCCATAAAAAGATGTGCAAACCTGATCATAAAATGATCAAGCCAGAGGGTACCTTGGAAGTCATCTTGTCCATCTCCTGCTCAAAGCCAGATATACAATGCCAGGGTGGCATGCATGAGAACCAGACACTCTTCATGCCAGGAGTGTCTCCAAATGGTTCTGCTTCCCTGCTTTCTCGAGGTGCTGGTCTTAGTCTTCTCTCAGAGGATAAACCTGTTCCATCTTCTGTGTAACCGCCCTGCAGATATTTGGTGGTCATGACCTTTTCCCCCTGCAGTGGAGGGCAGGACGCATTCCAACAGAGCCAAGCTCAGGGAACCAAGATCCAGGGTGGATGCCAGGAAGTATTTCCTGACAGTTAAGACCTCCAGGATATGGAATAGGCTTCCACAGGAGGTAGTTGAAGCCCCAACAGTGAGGGTGTTTAAGTATAGGCTGGACATACACATGGTAGGCATGTCATGAGTGGAGCCGGCTGGAGCCAGGGGTCAGACTAGATAGCCCAGGAAGCCGCTTCTGACTTGCTCTGTTTCTATGTTTCTATGTAACTATCATTTCTCCTCTTAATCTAATCTTCTGTAGGAGGAACATACCAAGCTCTTTCAATGATTCCTTGTAGCAGCCTTCCCCAACCTGGTGGCCTTCAGAGGCAGGTGGACTGCATCTCCTAGAAATCCCATCCAGTAGGGCCCTTGACTGGGAATTCTGGGTGTTGCAGTCCAAATGTGTCTGGAAGGCACAAGGCAGGGGAAGGCTGCCCTTAGGATCTGACCCCTACACTGACATGTGGCACTCTGGACTTCAGGCAGTGTTTCAGAGACAAGCCAGACAGCACAGCGTAGATTGTCTTCCTGATCTGGGCACCACGCATCTCCCTGTGCAGCCTTCAGTGCCACTTCCAGATTCCGAGGCCTTCGGGCACGACACCCTCAATAGGTCACCGCCCGTGTCACTGTCTGCTGCTTCTCTTTCTCCTTTCATCGTTGCTTCCATGCACTTGTTTGATATGCAGCTAGACAGCCAGCAAGTGAGTTGGCAGTGGCATTTCCTGCTCCTCTTCCTGCTCCTTGCCTGGCCTGGAGCAAGAGGCAGGTGGACAGGGTGCGGTGGTGACGTGGAGAAGCAGATCTGGGCTTCTTGTCTGCAGCTCCTGCTGGGCTTTGGGCACTTGGCAGGTGCCCAGCTATGCCAGCGCTTGGTGCCAGCACTGCTAAGACTGAATTAGCACGTTGGTGAGCTGTTTTATGCTTCTCGTTTTTACGGGCTGATTTTAAAATGCATTTTGTTGTTTGCTTTTATATTTGTCCACTACCTTAGAACCCCATTTGTCATGGAGGGCAGTCGAGAATGCTCTTGAATATAAATAAATAAGCAAGCTTTTAAGGCCACTGAATTGTACTGCTGAGTCATGTCCAGTTTACGATAAACTAGAACACCTTGATCTTTTCCACATTTCCTGCTATCAAAGCATCATATCAAACCTATTGTGCCTTTGGGCTAAATGTAGGACTTATCTCTGTTGAATATCATCTTGATGGTTTTGGCCCAGTACCCTACACAATCCTTTTGAATCTTAATTATGGCTTTTAGGGGGTTAGTTATCCCTTCTTGTTTTTGCCATCTGCAGACTTGGGAAGCGTCTCCTCTGTAATCACATCCAAGTCATTAGCAAAAATGTGCAGCAGCACAAGGCCTAGAATAAGGCCCTGCAGTTTCCCACTTGATTTCTCCCCAGGATGATGTGGAGCCATTAATGAGCACTCTTTGGATACAGTTTTTCAACCAGCCACAGGTTCCCCAAACATTATCCAGCATTTCACCAACTTGTCAACAAGGATATCATGCAAGATGATCTCAAATATTTTTTGAAACACAGACAGACTCCACCTGCAGCATTCCCGTGATCTTCTGGACTAGTAACTCTGTCAAGAAAGTACAGCAGGTTGGTCTGGCATGACTTATTCTTAATAAACACACAATGGTTCCTAGTAACAGTGGTACCTTGGCTCACGAACTTAATCCGTTCCAGGACTCTGGT